>NC_070626.1:30930452-31230452 GCF_947347685.1 Pleuronectes platessa
CCGCTGCGGGTCATCTTCCTCATCGCCGGGTGAGAGTTCTGACCTAAAAGCACCAGAAGGGAACCAAAGAGAACCAGAGGGAACCAGAGGGAACGATCCTCTTTCACAGCGGAGTCCACCCGGACCTGTCTGCGGGTTCAGTGGCGATAGAAACACGACATGTAGCCCAGCTAGCATGATAGCTAGCACGCCTCCCCGTTAGCGTGCTAACTTCAGTGCTGTTTCCATTTTCGGACAACCTACACTTTTAGCTACTCGTGTTTTTACAACTTGTATGAAATGGTTCCCTCCTAACTCTCACTGGTTCACTCCTCACTCTCACTGGTCCACAGCTCACTCTCACTGGTTCACAGCTCATCTACACGTACTATCACTTCACTGCAGCACGTTCACCGGCTGACAACAATAAGTACTAAAGTGAAGCTACTGTCATGATACTTGTACTCACATTTCACAGCTGACAATAATAATCCACCCGAATTTAAAATCCGATCTTTTGTTGAACCACATTTACATTCTTAATAATCCACATTCAGGTATTGGTTAGGCTTTCAGGTTTAAGAAAACGTAAAGAAGTCAAGATAGAAAGTAGTACCATCTTAAAAATATGAGTAGAACCTAAAGAAAACATTCAGAAATATCCTTATGTTCCATAATGTCCCACCCACCTGCTACCAGGCTTTTGAACATCTTACTAAATGTCTCTTCTCTCCTGACAGAGCGTTTTTCTGGCTGGTGTCTCTGCTGCTGTCCTCCCTGGTCTGGTTCATCTCGGTGCAGATCAGTAACAAGGAAAATGCGGCGCAGCAGAAAGGTCTCCTCATCTTCGGCGTGGTGCTGTCCGTCCTGCTGCAGGAAGCCTTCCGCTTCGGTTACTACAAGCTGCTGAAGTGAGTCCCTGAGTGATGCTTTTTAAACACGTAACACAAACTGAAGAGGATCAGGATCTGTCGTCTCAGAACATCTTGAATGTTCCATTTTCATTCTTTACTTCATTTATTTTTCAGGAAAATGTGACAAATATCACACATATAACCTTTAATGCTTTTAAGCTCAGGAGGAGGTTTGTGTCTTTGTCAAAGCTCAGAAATCTGGACCCTAAGACAGTGTCAGTGTTATCTGACAGATATCTGACAGATTTCACAGATTGAAACTATCTCTGTCGCACTTTGTCCCATTTTCCCATCTCTTGTCCCTTTTCTACTCGCGGCTCATTGTTGTGGCTCATATCATCTTCCAGTCACTGACACACCTCTGCTATTCATGCTCTTGTTTACCGTGGAACTAAGGCTCTTGTGTGTGTGTCTGTGTAATCCTGCAGGAAAGCGAATGAAGGCCTCCTCACTCTCAGTCAGGAGGAGACCATGCCCATCTCCATACGACAGCTGGCTTACGGTACAGTTAGTCTGCAACAAACACACAATCTACTTTTTGCAGCTCTGGAAAATCTTGTCAGTTTTGGAAATACTTTGTGTTAGTAGGAAGAAGAACACAGTTGTGCTTCCGATGAAACTGAAGTATTAAATTTAGTTAATGTGCAATTACTTCAACATTAACATTAAATCTATGCAAAACACATGGGAGTAGGGTTCACCCTGAACATTGAGGTCTTTGTTTAGCTCTTCCATTCATCTGCTGATTTGTCAGTTTCCACCTCTTTCTTTTATCTCAGTGTCCGGCCTCGGGTTCGGCTTCATGAGTGGAGCCTTCTCTGTGGTGAACATCCTGGCTGACTCTGTTGGGCCGGGGACGATTGGGATCCACGGTGACTCGCAGCATTACTTCCTGTCCTCAGGTACCGATTCCCACGTGTCCTACCTCCGAATTAACTCAGATTTTCAGATGGACACATTTCACTGTACCTGCACAAAGTTAAATCCAGCAACGGACGTTCGATGAGCCCGGTTCAGGAAGCTGTTGCAGCAGTTACGTGAGTTTGATGATAACCAACACTTTTCCTATTTCAGCCTTCATGACCATGGCCATCATCCTCCTTCACATGTTCTGGGGCGTCGTCTTCTTTGACGCCTGTGAGAAGCAGCAGTGGTGGGCGGTGGCTGCGGTCGTGGTCAGTCACCTCGTGGTGTCTTGTCTGGTGAGTGTCGCCGATGGGTTGGTTCAGTGTTTGTGTGTGTGTGGGGGGGGGGGGGGGGGGTGCTGTAATGTCCTGTGTGTCAAATAGTTGCTGTTGTTGGTCAGGCTCCCATTGACATTGATGTAAACCTGATGAGGATGGATGTATCTTCAAGTTCTGTGTTGATTTCCGATCCCTCGTCTCCTCTCGCAGACCTTCCAGAACCCGGGCTACGTGGCCAGCCTCGTCCCCACCTACGTCATCTTGTTCCTGATGGGCGCCTGGGCGTTCTACTCAGCGGGGGGCTCGCTCAGGAACCTCAAACTCTGCCTCACCTGCAAAGACAAGGACTTCCTGCTCGCCAACAACCGGCCGAGATAACGCAGCATGCCGGGCAGCGTGCAGGACTCAATCCCAGAGACCCCCCAAGTTCACACGTTCACACACACAAGCACTGAGCCGAGCGCTGTGGTGGTTTCACCTGAGAGGTCGTTATAAAGAGTCAAAGCAGCTCTGAGGCTCAGTTTGATTTAAAATGCGGTTTTACTAAATATTAATTGTGTCCCAATGTTTGTCACCTGATGCTCTCAAAAGAAACAGAAGAGCAAACCCACAAAACATATTTGATGTCGGAGACTTCACGTTCTCACGTGACACATTCTTTTCTGACGGTTAAATCTTTCTGAGAGAGGATTTAATCAGTCATCTGTAAATATTGATGCATTCCCTGATGTGTAGATAGTGGGAAGTTTTAATCTTTTTTTCTTCAAGTTGTGATGAACCATCTTTAGTCTGTGAGAAGTTGCCTTTGACTGCTGTTAATCTTCATCCAGTGAGTCCAGTTAGTCTTCGAGACTACGTCTTCTCCTCCTCTTCACATGAAGGGATTTATGTCTCAAACAAATATCACAGTTTCTAGTTTGCTCAATGCACCATTTGTTAAACCCTTTTTATGTAAAGAAAATTCAGTTTCTGTCTCACTGCTGTTTCCTTCCTGAGGGACGAGCGGTTCAAACCAAAACGAAAGACAAGCGGAGCAGAGATTATAAAATCAACACTGATCCGAAATTCAAATTTGACCTTTTTTAAAACGCTCTGAAACAGAAACTGTCGGTTCACATTAAGCCACTTAAATCATATCTTAACGTACTTGAGTCGAGTTAAACTCTCGGCACAGTTACAGATATAAGTTTTATGAATCGTGTGCGTTTTCTTTTCAGCACTGCAAACTCATGAGTGAGAACTCAATCAGGCTGAAGCTGAGACTTAGATAACGATGGATGACGTGAAGTAGAGATCCGGGAGCGGAGCCACGATATAGTCAAATCTCATCTGTCAATCATCCCTTTTGTAATGTCACCAGATAACTAATTAGTACAAAACTTATCAGAAACACTGGAACAAGCATCGTTGTGGTAAGAAAAAACTAAAATGACTGAGAAACCTCTGACGTGTACTGTGATGCTTTATTTTGTTCCATGTCCCATCTGGGTACGCAGTGAGGAGGGATTTTTGAGCTGTACTCGAGGCAGCCACCAGGGGCGCTCAAGACTCTGTAGCTTTTCTTTTGGAAGGCGTCATGTCGTCCATCGTTATTTAACGACCGTTGGCTGAAGGACTGATTCACTGCTCTTTAAATGTTCAATGTCTTTGTCGGCTTTTTTTTTTGTTCTACTTGTTTGTGGACGAGTGAAGGAGAAAATCTGAACAACGTTTTTAGAAAATCTGCAAGATGAATGTTTTTCTTTGCTCCTGTTGTTCTTGTTGAGCCACATGATCACATGACCATTCTGTACAGATCCCTGTCGGCTGTGTTTCACCAGGATGGACGATGGATGTTAGCGGCGAGTTAAAGATGTAAATAATCTTTTGCGTGCTGTGTGTGTGTTTTTCTACGGCTTCGGCCCAACACTTAGTCTGTCACTCACCTGTCAGATGATTAGGTACACCTGAGCCTATAAAGCAATGTAGACAAAATAAATCGAGACGTGTTGATTCAGCCTTTGTAGTTTTATTTAATTACAACTCGAAGCTCGGAATTACCGACCTCCGAAACGGAAGTTGCAATTTTGAAATCAATAGTTAAATCTATAATTTATTAGCAATACTGTCAATGTGTTGTACATACTACTGTGTGGACGGTTACTATGATGTTAGTGTGCCATGTTTTCGAAAATCTCAGAAAGATGCTTTCACGTACGTGCAGACAAGAAACTAGAGGAGTGGGGGGGGGGGGGGGGAGAGAAAGCACCTCCTCCCTCGTCCTGCTCAGGGTCCATTTATGAAAGGTGACACCTCCTGACTCGGCCACACACAACCTGCCGGGGCCTCTGAGGGCTGCAGTCAGTCAAAGGTCTTTTCACCGGGACGGACGTACGGACAAGCCGACAGGAAGCACATTGCTCTGTGGAAACCAGACTTTCAAATGCAAATACAAGGCGGGTGACTGTAGGGTCACCTCAGTAATATCCAAGGCTTATTCTCCTGAGTTTAGTGTTTCCTGATCTCTATCAGAAGGTCATGTGTTCGGGGTCAAATCGGGTCGTCACGGTCTGAGCAGCAGACGGAGGAGAGACACACAAAGGAAACAAGAGTTGGGGATTCACTGTGGAGCAACTCATGTAGAATAATGCTCAGTGATAATAATGTATCTTACTTTTATCCATAATGAGCAGCTTCGAACATGTTAAATAAAATGATTAGAATCCGTCAGTCGAATAACTTCTTATGGTCCAAACTTCAATGTTTCAGTTAACTTTACACCTTTTATTTCATTTTTTTATTTTTGTATAATTGTAGTTTTTCATGTTAATGTTCTGATAAATGCATTAATATTGAGTAATTGCACAAAAGCAGAAGTTTGCATGATAACACTGCTGCAGAAATTACTTTATCAAATTTTACTTTTTTTATTCAAAATTTGTTGTAAATTTAATCATACTTCATTTAAAAAATATATTTTTCGTATAATATTGAGAGAGTGCAAGAAAGCGAACGTTTGTTGGTGATGAACACGAAGGGAAGATTCATCTGCTGGAGAGAAAACAGGTGAAAATTTAGATTTTATGCCTCAGCTGTTTCAGACAAAAATGTGATAATTCAAAGATGGAAAAAAACCTTTCTGTCACATCTTCAAATCCTTTATTTATACAAGTGTAATGCAGCAAAACAAAATGCTCCAGAACAAGTAAAAGTCTTGAATTTAAACCTCCCTGAAGTAAAAGTACAGAGCTTCAAACACAAACCTAGAAAAAGAGTCTGAAGAGTGAAGCATCTTGACACAAGAAGAGTGAGTTTGCTTCATTTCCTGTATTGTAGCCGCTGATCTGGTGTCAGACCAAATGCGTCATCACGACATGTTGGTGATAATATGTGATACAACAGATGATATTATACAGCTCTGATCTGTTGATTAATAAGCTCTCAAATAACCATGATAAATGGAAATGGACAAATACAAGAAAGAACAGACTAATGACTTCAGCGGTGGATCTTTTCACTTCTTTTCAGAAACATCATATTGTTGAGTAGATAATGAGAAGTTTCATTTTTGGTCGAACTATCCCTTTAACCTGATGTGATGCACAACTGCCTCTGGTCCGCGAGATGGCGCAGTGTCACGTGGCTCCTGCACCATTGTCCTCTCGTTGAGTTTCATCATGTTTAGTTCAACTTTAACTCTTATTTGAACTTCTTATCAAAGTCTCTTTAGCTCCACGTGCCGCTTTGATCTCTGGTTTCCGATCACGTCATCGTCCTCCTCGCGCAGCTGAAGCAGCAGCAGCAGCACACCTGCCCCAGGCCCCGCCCACACGCGCATATTTTATGTTAATGAGCAGGTGCCTTGGTTCTTGAGGCGCGCGCCGGGCCGCCGCGGGGAGAAGCGGGTGGAGCAGCCGGACGCTGCGGAGGGTTTTCACCGGGTGATGCTGTCCACACAGAACTGAGCCAGGAGCGACGCATGGATCCTCATCCGCTGACACGAGGCTGGAAGAGGCTCCTCCGCGTGTCAGCCGTGTGTCTGGTCCTCATCTACCAAGGTGAGTGAGGAGATGAGAGGAAGAGGAGAACACACACTTACACCACTGATGAAGATCCTGCTGCAGCTCAGAGTCTCTTCTCCTCGTTAAAGACGTGTTTCCTTCTGTGTCTCCTCTGCTGTTTGAAGTTTATAATCCGAAGTGAAATTGGTTTAAATTGTAGTAAATACGTTTCTCCATTATAAGTGTTTGTTTATTCTGTTTGATTCCAGCTCATCTTTCCGGGGCTGTTGACAGAGTGAACATCTCTAAATGGGATGAAGTGAATAAGTGAGTTTTTTTAACTTTTATTTCAGACGTAAAGTTTTTCATTTATTTATCATTAATTATTATTTTATAAGTAAATAAGCAGGTGCTGTGCAAAAGTTTGAGTTGATTGAGGATGCTTTAAAAATAATGAATCAATATGAGTAACTTCATATAAGATGCAGTCAACAGGAGTTTGTTCAGATCCTCTCAGAGAACCTGACGTTATTCCTCTGTCTCCTGGATGATCTCAGACCGACTCCATGAGGCTGAGATCAGATCATCTTCAGGCTCCTTGTTCTGCTGCAGTTCTTTATGACTCCTCGTTTGGTCTCAATGTTCTGCTGCAGGAGGAATCTTTGACCAATCAGGCTCCTCATTGATGATCTCGAGTGATAATCTAAAGTCACTCAAACTTTTGCACAGAACTGTTTTCTGGATTTCCTGTTATTAAAAGGTTATTCTCATATGTCAAAAAAAATGTATTTGACTTTTGAACAGTTGCGAACACAGAGAGAGCAACATGAATATGTCGGCTTGGACTTTCATCCCTTGTTGTTACTTTGATTTATTAGTTTTTAACCAGTCGTATTTAGATAAGCAGACTGTATTCGGTTGATATTTTCTTAATTTCTTGTTGGTTGGTGGGTTGGTGGGTTGGTGGTGTCCAGTGTGGTGGTTTGTGGTGTGCGGGGGGGGGAACCTGCAGCGGTGAACAAACCTCCCCTTGTTCCCTCTGTCCCAGCAGCAGGAGCAGCAGGATAAAGCAGCAGAAATGGGACACCGCTTCCCAGGGAGGGCAGGTAGGCACTGAGCACTGATGGAGCTGATCAGACGGCAAACACACAACCTCAGATCACACACGCACTCTCACACACACACACAAACATTATCTGCAGCGCTCACAATAATACACAGATCTGAGAAAAAAGATTTTAAAGATAATTATCACATTATTTTTTCTTTCACGTTTCGTTCATGCTTCTGAGGGAAATTTGTTGTTTTAAAATCTGCTTGATAAACAGTTAATTATCAGCAAACACAATGTATACGCATTTTATCGATATATATATATTGGCCTTTAAAAGAAATTCCTTTTGATGCAAATTATAAATTCCAATAATTATTGATCTTATTTTGTTGTCCAGCCCAATGTTTACATATTTTCTGTATGGATTTCCAATATTTTCGCTTTATGCTTGTATAAGATGAACAGTAATATAAATTTCAATAATTCACATAAAAGTGATGGTTACAATCTAGGTGCAGGTTTTCAGAAATTAAAATGAGCAGCTATTAGTTAAAATAACTACAAAATGATTCTATAATTCTGATCCGAGTGTCTGTGAAATAAGTGTTTCTCCATTTTGTATACAAAAACAGAAAATGTCCCATGAGGTCCGGCTGCACCCAGATGATACACAAACTGATCATGTGCTTTAATCCCTTTGGATTTAACTCTTCAAAGTACAAAAAGTAAAATTCGCTCATGGTCAGGTCCTCCCCCCCGCTCAGAGACACACATGTGACGGAGTCCCAGCTGGGCTATACAGTAGCTGCTCTGTTGTCTCCCTCGTCCTCCATCGGAGCCCGAATCTGCCTGAATGTGGCCGCTGCCTTTGTGCGGCTTCGCTTTGGCTCAGAGAGGCGTGAGAATCCGCTGCAGAATATAAGAGCTGCAGCAAACAAAGCAAAAAGCAGCGACCGGTCACAGGTGCCGCAGGTGGAAGAGAGCGGATGTATCTCGTGTCAGATCTTTATCCTGACAGCTGGTTCGACACTGTGTTCGTGTTCAACCAGCTCTTTCCTGATATCTACTCTGAAACTGATCAGTGATTAATAATTCATAGTTACAAACCCTTTGAGCCCACTTGCCTTCTGCTTTATGAAACCCTCTGGTATCAGAGCTCAGGAATCCAGGGAGGCTCAAAGTGCGCAAACAAAGTTCCACGGATGCCAACATTTGATATCACAATACAAGTTAAAGAATCAATCAAACAAGTAGCCGATGTAAAATAGATAACACATAGGTGTGGCCTGCATGTACACTGCAGAAAACACACAATGACTGATGCAGCACAAAAACACCACATTAAATAGACAAGAACACAAGAGGACTCATCCTCACTAGATAACAGACAAACCAAGAAGTATTTTTAACCCAAAACTGCTGTTACTGTATATTTCCTTTTTCTGAGGAAAGTCTAACAAAATATATCGAATATTTATTGTTGTATCGAAGTTGTATTCTTCGGAGGCAGCTTGCACAACCGGTTTCTGCAGCTCAGTAACTCTGATCTGCAGGGAGAGTTCCCACTTTAGTTCAACAGCCGACTCGATGCCTGTCTCACACAACAGAGCTCACAGGGGAGGGGGTGTGGAGTGGGTGTGTTAGTCGACCTGGATGGGAAAGCGTTGTTGAGCAGTCACAGAGGAGTCGTTAATGAAGACAGGATGACAGGTCTTTTCTCTTCGTCCTCGTCTCTTCCCACCGTCGCCCCCGTTTCCCTCCTCACCAGTCAGGACTGTGGTTTGGCAAAATAGTTGCGTAAGTCCGGGAGGAATTTCTTTTAGACCGACCAAAGTTGCGAGCGTCCCTACATTTCTAATCAAATCTGAATGAACCTGTCACCTGATAGCAGAGCTTGATAAGATATGAAAGTCGTGGAATTAATTAAAAGAATCAGTTTGTGCGACAGGGACTTTGCTGCGTCAGATTTGATATATTTGGTCGAATGGTCACAGCAGCTGCATGAAATACCTGTTGATGATTTTCTTTTCATTGTAGAACCTCCAGACAAAAGCTGCTGCGCTAGAAAACAACACCTCCTCCTCCAGTGGTGCATCGTCCAACCAGACGTCCTCCAGCACAGAGAGGACGCCGACGCCCTCATGGACGCTCGGCTCTGACCAGTCGTCTGCACCGATTAGTTCATCAAGAACAGGATCATCCAGCCAATCACCAGGCAACACAGTACCAACCAGCCAATCGCAAAGCAGAACACCATCACCTGTTAAATCACCAATTAGCTCAACACCATCCAGCCAATCCCCAACAGAGATAGAACATAGCCAATCAGCAGCTACCACAGTACCAACCAGCCAATCACCAACAAGTACGGCATCAGCCAGAAAATCATCAGGCAGTACAACAGCCAGCCAAATACCAACCAGGACAAGACCAAATAGCCAATCGGCTACCTCTGAAGTACGAGCTAGCCAGTCACCAACAACCACAACACCAGCCAGCCAATCACCACCAACCACAACACCAGCCAGCCAATCACCACCAACCACAACACCAGCCAGCCAATCACCACCAACCACAACACCAGCCAGCCAATCACCACCAACCACAACACCAGCCAGCCAATCACCACCAACCACAACACCAGCCAGCCAATCACCAACAACCACAACACCAGCCAGCCAATCACCACCAACCACAACACCAGCCAGCCAATCACCAACAACCACAACACCAGCCAGCCAATCACCACCAACCACAACACCAGCCAGCCAATCACCACCAACTGTAATATCAGTGCTTCAGTCACCAGATAACAATGCACCACCCATCACCTTATCTGACCATTCAGCAGTCAGCTCTGTGAAACCCATCCAAACACCGCCGAGCCAATCAACAACTGGCGCCAAAGCATCAAATCAATCATCTCCTGGCCGATCATTAACCTCTATAGTGTCGGACAATAATTTCACAGCCAGCTCAGAAACTTCTCCCCAGCTGTCATCGTACAGCTTAACGTCTCATAACCAATCAGGGCCCAATGCAACACCTCCTGACCAATCACTGACGGGCTCAGATTCATCAAACAACTCGGTGTCACCAGTCAATGGAGCCTTCGCCCCAGACCAGCTCCCGGTTAATGTTTCCCTCATCACCAGGCAAGTGAAGGAGGCCCTGAGGTCGTCGATTCGTCTGAGTCCAGGTGAGTTCACAGAGGTTGATGTTGTCCACGTGATGCAGCGTGGACGAGGTCAAACTACCAACCAGGCCATGAGAGTGCCCAAGGGCCCCTCAACCCTCGGGGGCAACAGAAGCCCCGCGTTAAATCCGTATCATTTGGGTCCGTATACTCTGAGAAAGCAGACTTCCCTTTGGAAATTTGCACCACGACATTTATTTGATGTGTACCACGACTGTTTAGTTTCACCCTTGTCCCATCCAGTCACATGGAGGAGGGGGGGATATTGCCAACACTGCGGTCAGTCGCCAGGCAGCTGCGTTATGTCTGTGGTTCAAACTGAGCAACAGGCGATGCGTCTGTTGTCCCCTGACGGACTGAACAGCAGGGACACAGTGTTTATGTAGAAGTCGTTATCGTACCTGTGCTCGGTGGGACGTGGCTCAGCGGGCCGACGAGCAGGAAGCCCACTGAGCAGATGGTGTTACCGCAGGACGTTCGATGCTTGGTGGTGCGTTCAGCTGGGGGAGCTGGGGGCGGGGCAGACAGATGGTACCTACAGACGTGACCTGTTGATTCTCAAAGCGGTCACGTGATTCAGTGGTTCCGAGCATGTGCGTATGTAGACTCTGGAGTAACCGACTTTGAGACTCAGGGTATGAACATGTAGATCGTCGTCCTTTGAGTCAGAGATTAACCAAACCTTCATCGTACCACATTCCTCCGAGATTATGGTTCAATGTCTGTTTAGTATTTTTTATTCTTTTATGAATACATTTTTTTCATGTGTTTTCTTTTTAATTGTGAAGCACTTTGTAACTTAGTTTGGAGAAGTGCTTTATAAACACAGATATAGTTATTGTTATTTTTTAGCTCCCACTATTCAGGCGCCCAGAACCTGAAGCTGAAAGGATGAGATGATCCATGAATTTGTCAAATTACATAAAATACATTTTCAACAATTTTCATAATTGATTAAACTCCACTGGTAACAACTTCCTTAATAACCGTCAACATCATCTAATTGTGCAGTTTTCTCTGACAGTGAACTCAACAAAGTTTGCAGTTTAATCAGAGTATGTTAATATGTTGATTTACTATTTGGTATTTTATCTGCTGAACAATCAGTCCATATTTAGAGCAAGTAGTTGTCGGATGTAGTGAAGTTGTATGGAATAGTACTACTGAGCTTTTGAGCTCCTAGGGGTCTGGGGCTCTGGAGCTCTGGGGGTCTGGGGGTCTGGGGTTCTGGAGGTCTGGGGATCTGGGGATCTGGGGCTCTGGAGGTCTGGGGCTCTGGGTTCTGGGGCTCTGGGCCCCTGGACATTTGTCAGCCTGTAACCAGTGTTTGAAATTGATAAATGATGAATGTAATTCCCTGTTTTGTGTTGTAATTGTGTATTTGTTGGTTCTCTCACAGCGGAGCAGTGTGAGTTTCCCTGTCTGAACGGAGGTCAGTGCGTCCAGTCGGAGTCATGTGACTGCAGCTTGTATCAGGCCACTGGCCACAGATGTCAAACTGGTAAACCACACACCTGAAGTTCGTCTTTTGTTAAAACCCATTTGAGTGTCAAACCAACGCCGTCCTCTTGTCTCCTGTGGCTCAGTCCCAAACCCCGGCTTCGAGAGGGAGATGACCTGCAGGACCTGGGGTCAGTACAACTTCGAGACCTTCGACGGCCTTTACTTCTACTTCCCCGGCCGCTGCACCTACACGCTGCTGAGGGACTGCGAGGAAACCGCTCAGGCCGGCATCGTGGTCCAGGTCAGTTCAGACTCACCAGCACCAGGACAAAATAAATCCCCCCCGACCAGAAGCTGCCCGGAGGGTCTCGCCTCGACGCCTGCGTCCAGCCGGGGAGAGTCTGGACTCCTGCTCCAGAGCCCGAGGAAAAGATATGCTCTGAAGATTAGTGAAAGCTATCTGGTTATTAGAGTCAATTACCATTAAATACTGCAATTACCCACAATCCCCTGAAAGCATCTGCAACAGACTGGGACTTTGTTCTCCTGAACAGGCGGAGGACACTGTAGCCATGGACGGGAAAACTAAAACCACACAGGGAACAAGACAACATCCATATTCATTATGATAAGTGACAATATATTAATGAACAGCATAAATGATAAGAAGCCTTTGATGAGCAAAAAAAAAAAGAAGCTGCAAGTCTCACAAGTCTCACATGCTGGAAAGACACGAGATGATATTTGAGATGAAACACTTTGCTCAGGAATGACTCGACTAGTGGCCCCTGATTTATGTTGCCACCGCTCACCACAGGAAAGAGTAAAACTAGGGCTGGGCGATAATGCCAACAATCATATCCAGATAAAAATGTTCATGTCAGTCGTCATCGATAATTATCACAATATACGTCCGATTATTATTTCTGTCAGGTTTAAAATCTGAATCAATACAAACAGATCAATTATGTTCTATATCTACTCACTGAGCTTATAAGCAATGAGTCGATATATTCGACGTTTGTAAATAATTATCCAATAACTGCTGATATTGTTTTATTGCTCAGTCCTAGACATGACTGATCTCATATTGAATTGTAAATAATGTCGTGATTGGTTCCTGCTGGAGACAGAACTCTTTAAAGCAGCTGGGAATTATAGATGAACTCAAACAGGAGTAAATGGTGAATTGGTTGTGAACTATTTTCTACTTAATCCACATTTGGATTAATTCCAAATCGTCCACACGTCGTCGCGTCACATGGGAACAAATCCCACTTTGTTGTTTTCAGGTCCACAATGATCCAGACTGTGGCGCCGCCCCCTACGCCTGCCAACGATCAGTCAGCCTCTTCCTGCCGGGGGAGGGCGAGGTCCGGCTGCACAGCACCAACGTGACCTTCAAAGGTCAAAGGTCAGCGGTGTAGCAGACAAATCATCTTTATATACCAATGTATTTAGCATTTTAGCATTTTATTTCAATCCTTTTTACAACATGCTTGAACCTTTCTTCTTCTTCAGTGTGCAGCTGCCCCATCACATCCACGACCTGCAGCTGGAGCAGATCTCCCAGTACGTGCTGGTGACACGGCGGCACGGCTTCACGTTGGCCTGGGACGGACGCAGCGGCTCCGTCTACATCAAGCTCAGCCCGGAGTTCGTGGGCAGAACCTGCGGAATGTGTGGAAACTTCAACGCAGACGTCCAGGACGACCTGAAGACGAGCTACGGTGCGATGTCACGGCTGAAGCTTGATGCCTCAGTCACAGTTCAGAGAGTAGTGTATCAACACAGTCATTTGCAGGTGGTGCAGTCGGACCCTGGGGGGGTGACGGCAGCTCAGCTCATTATATTGACTGATGTGTAAAATTGTGTAAAATTGTAAAATTCAATGATTGACTCACTAAGAAACACAAGTGGGTGATATTTCTTAATTCAAGGTCATTTGTAGAGCTTGAATTAAGAAATAAAACCCTTTACATAAAATATAAACAAAAACATTAGTCTTTTCTGCAATGTTTATTCTATAAATGAAAAGTTATCATATCAGCAACATAAACACTGATGATGCTGTGTATATGAAAAATAAATATATATTTTAGCTTAATAACTAAATCAAGGAATAATGTTATAAAGATATATATAGTGATTCCGTTCGGCAATTTTAACTCAAACCTGTGCCTGTGAAAATTATCAGCAATGAAGTGAAGCTTGTTCAATTTCAGTCCACCGCTTTTATTAAACGTTAAACTCTCTCTCTCTCTCTCTCTCTCTCTCTCTCTCTCTCTCTCTCTCTCTCTCTCTCTCTCTGTCTCTCTCTCTCTGTCTCTCTCTCTCTCTCTCTCTCTCTCCCCCCTCTCTCTCTCTGTCACCCCCCCTCTCTCTCCCTCTCTCTCTGACAGGCGTCCTGACTCATGAAGTAGAACTGTTCGGGAACAGCTGGGTGGAGGCGGAGCCACATCAGGCCCGATGTCCCTCGGTGCCGTCTGGCTTCTCCTCACCCTGTGTCGGAGTCGACGCTCACGTCCTGCTGGTAACAAAAAACACAACATGAAACACAACAAAGAAATGTGTTAACTTAAATAATGTGCTGCTAAAATATGTGTTTCAAGAAATCTATTTCAGGCTCAATAGGCTTAAATATAATTGTTAAGTAATCTGGAATCTGAAAGGAGAGAAGGTGATTCCTCCTGTTTCAGAAGCGTTCAGATGATAAGTGTCGGTGTGGACTGACCACGTCTTTGTGTGTTCCTGCAGAAAGTGGAGGAGGTTTGTGCGATGCTGCTGGATCCTCCGTTTCAGAGCTGCCACGACTTTGTCAGTCCACTGTCGTTCATGGCCGGCTGCTCCAACGACCTCTGCCTGTAAGAACGAACCTTCATCGACCCCTGATTGAAGATGAGCTTCCTTTAATGAAGAATTAAGTTCTGAATTTCGTCCATTATTATCAATGCATTGGCAGCGTTTCCCACAGAATTAAATCAATGTGAAATGGTCTGGGTTCATTAAGGAACTGTGACGGGACGAACCAGAATATGGGCCTCACACACACACACACACACACACACACACACACACACACACACACACACACACACACACACACACACACACAGTCTAGTTAATGAATGGGAAACGCTGTGTTGTAATGTTGGGCACTTTCTGTCCGAGTCAATGAAGATGACTGTGAGCATTTGATTTGATTTGATTTGTTTATTCATTTATTTATGAAAAAGGAGAATGGAGAAGCAATGCCGCCTCTCCAGTTCTAATCTGTATCAATACGTCAATAATTCAATTAATGGTCAGTAACAAATGTTCCTCATCATGTTTGTTGCTCTGTTGCAGGTCGGGCCCCAGCGGGGACGTGGTGTGCCAGGTGTTCAGCGAGTACGCCCGGGCCTGTGCCCACGCCGACCACCCACTGCACGACTGGAGGCAGCAGATTCCTCACTGTGGTACGTTCCTCCACGTGTCTTTAGAGCAGCTGCACATATAGATAACACGATTAGTTTAATGTCCTCGCAATATCTGTATCCATATGTATAGGTTGTGATTAAAAGATTTCAGTCATCGTTATTATGAGATCCTCATCATGGATTTGTGCAGAGTCAAGATAGGGAAGTGGCTTTTTGTGGTAGATTACTGTGTTTGGTGTTTTGATTGTGTTTCAATCGAATTATACAAATAACCCAAGAACACAAAGTGCGGCAAGTCAAGTTGAACAGTGATATTACACAATTTACTACAGTTTGACTTATATATACTCAGTAATATTATTTATGTACATGGGATATATGAACTGGTGAGAGACACACAGTGGCATGAAAAAATTAAAATAAAATATCACAAAATGGCAAAAAATCTTAATCAAACCAAATCAAATGACTGAAAGCCCACCAAAATAGTTTTCAGCAGTCAGGTGTTGGCAAAAAAAAAGCATACAGGGAACTAATATAACAACAAAGTAACACAAACTCCTACTTTTTAGCACATTTTTATATAAAGATTGTTAGTTTGTTATTTTTCGGTGCAGCAGATTTATTTCCCGCTCACTCGTTGTATCTGGTGTTGAATCAGCTCTGAGATCAGTTTCCGAGGCTCTCACGTTATCTTCACTGTAGGTTTGTGTGTCGATGTGTTCGCTACGTGATCAAATCCCTTCACGTGCTAACATCAGTCTTGGCAGAAGTCGTTTTTCACATGTGGTGTTTCCCTCCTGTGGCCAGCGAGGCAGTGTCCTCTCGGTCTGCAGTACAGGGAATGCATCAGCTGCTGCCCGGAGTCCTGCAGCCTGGAGCGGACGTGCATCGACAGCAAACTGGCCTGTTTGGACGGATGCTACTGTCCCGATGGTCAGTTTCTACTCAAACCACTCGTCCTTTCTAGAAAGTAGTGTTTCATCTTCCAGTCTGTGTCCTACGATGGAGGATCTGTGTCATTTCAGGGGGACTACAGGAGATCCACCTGTGTTAGAATGTTATATAAGTTGTAAGTTCTGTATCAGTTTCAGCGACAATTAAATATTTAATCTCTCGCCTCATCAGCACCACATTATTAAAGATTATTAAAGATTATTAAAGATTTTGAAGCGATAGAGATTGTGGAATCTATTGGAAAGTAAAGAACAATACAGACTTGGAAGAAACCGTCTCGTTGATGGAGGAGAATGTGTTTTTTTCAATTCACAAATAGATTTGAAGACGATTTTGGATCCAGGAGTAAAACTTGTTATTTCCTTAACAATTGTCCAACTTTATCTTTCTATTATTATCACTGTCTCCTCAATTACGACGTTATTCCTGACATCTCAATCCAGATCTGCCCCCAATCCAACAGACATAAGCAGAAAACCTTTCATCTTCCTCTTTGTTTTACATTTGACTCCAGATGACATGAGGCTGTTCTTCCTCCCCAGGTCTGATCTACGAGGACGGAGGTTGTGTGACGCCCACCGACTGTCCCTGCGAGTACCACGGCATGTTCTACCCGTCCGGACAGACGCTGCAGGAGGAATGCAACAACTGGTGAGAGGAGTTCAACGTCTCTCCCCTGACACGTCCGTACAACATGTTGCTGATGCTTAATATTCTATAGTTTTTATGCTTTAACACACATTATTTCCCACAAAACCTCGTCTCCTTTGCATTTGAATGAAGCCCAGTTGTTTGTTGCATCACATGTCATCATCACGCATGTAAAACAAAATCAGTGTATTGTCCACGCAGTGTGTTGAATCTCCTCAGATCTGAGCACCTGGACTCACTGTGTCCAGCTTCTATCAGTGATCAGCTCAGGCTTTCATGTTCTCCACCGGCTCTTTGTTTCAGCACGTGCACGGGTGGAGTGTGGAACTGCACCGACTACAGCTGCCCAGGTTTGTGCCCTCTCTCTGTGGGAGGTGGGGTTTCACCACAGATTGGTGGTGCAGGCGATTCATTGATTACAAACGGGAGATGCTAAGAGCGACAGAGAAGGGAGAAACCACATCGTCAGGAGTCGTCCTAGTTCTAGGGAAGGAAAAGAGGAGAAGAAGAAAGTGAGAAAGCTCGTTCGTTATGGACCAAAGAAAGATGATACTTCTTCCTGAGGAACTTTTACCAACTTTAAGTCAAGAAATCTGGCAAAATAATCAGAAAATCATCACCTACACTTAGAACTAGCTCTGTTGGAATTTCCACCCGTCCACTGCAGCTGTTTGAATGTTACGTTGTGCACACTTGGATTATTCACCCACTACAGGACATGAGGAGACCCCAGTGGATTAAAACAGATACGTCCTCCTTAATGCAGTCAAACAAAAGGGACAAGCCTGTTTGCAAAACGTAAGGAGCAGAAAGTTCAGATATTTGTGTTAAAATGTCGCATGTAGAAGTAAAAAGTCGCCAGAAAACGAGAGAAAGAAATATGAGAAAAACTCATATTAGGTACACATGCTAGTATTCATACTTCAATACACCTCTGATACTATATTTGTGTCTCTGCAGGCGAGTGCTCGGTTACTGGTGATATGTTTTTTCAGTCGTTTGACGGACGGATCTTCACTTTTCCCGCGACGTGTCAGTACGTCCTCGCCAAGAGCCGAAACTCCGGAAAGTTCACGGTCACGATCCAGAACGCCCCCTGTGGAGCCGTGAGTTACTGCACTTACAACTAACAGTGTTACTGCTGACTTGTGACTCTCTTGTGTCGCTCCCTCAAACTGCTGGACGGACTCCACAGCTTCATGCAGTTTGTCCGTCATGTAGATCATATCGTTGTTTAACTGCTCCCTAATCCCTGCTGAGTCCAGGAGGCTTCTCAGACGACTGGAAACGTCTCGATCAAACTGGGAGATAATGACATAACATGAAAAGCTTCCTCCGATTTCCCAGCAGCCTTTGAGCCGCTCGGCGAACCAGAGGGAGGAGGCGAGATATAAGATGTCGCACTCATCAGAGCGGGGGCCCGGGACCTCGAACAGCCAAGTGAACAGGATTACCTTATCTGGCCTGAGTGACAGAGCTGTGCATGGCTTTGTAGTGCAGCGGGAGGTGAAGGGAGGCGGTGGGTGGGGGGGTGGGGGGGGTCAGGACAGAGAGAAGGTTATGCGAAAACAGGAGATGAACGATGGGAAGAGTAGACGGGGTAAGGGGTGGGGGGGGGGGGCGGGTGAGGTGGGTGTTAAAACGGCTGTGAGGATCCTGCCGCTCATGAAAGAGACGATTCATGGAGCTGGATCGTTTACTGTCAGCGACGAGGCCAAGTCACCAGTCGAGGTTTGAACCTCATCGAGGTGTTTGAGTCCAGTTTAGAGACATTAGTGAGTTTGAATTACACGTGTTGATGTTTTCATACAAATATGAATCACTCTCGGACAATCTCTGTTTCTTTTTACCCTGATGATTCTCGTCTGAATGCTCGTGACACAAGTCCTGAGATTAAGATCTGATATATTATATGCAACTAAAATGAATGAAGCTGCTTTTAGACCTGAACTCTGGAGGATCTCCGGACATCCTCCGGAGTTCAGGTCTGAAAGCAGCTTCATTCAGGGGCTGTTTGTCCAGGACAGTGACTCCGGACTTTCTCCGGACTTTGTTTTACAGACATATTGAGAAACTACCTCTCTATTAGATCGGCCTCCTCTCTAACACTTCAAATCATTGTTAAAAACACATCTCTTCTCTTCGGACTTCTTTTCGAGTTCAGAATGTTATTATCCCTGCAGATTTTATTTTATTTTACTTAGTATTATGATATAATGTGAATTGCTGTTTTGTTGTTGTACCTTTTACTTTGTAAAGCACTTTGGTCAACCAAGTTGTTCTAAATGAGCTTTATAAATAAAGACGAGTTGAACTTCAGGTAATAGATCCACAGTTCTGACGCTTATCAGACACTAAAACTACAAGAATACAGTGATTGTCCCTCCTTGTCACAAGAGGATACAGAGTAGAACACATTAACACACTCTTCTGTGTGTGTCACAGTGTGTGTCCTGTTGTGTGTCTGGAAAAATGACAGCATCACTCATCACACCGTCTTGTCCTCAATTGCAGAACTTGGACGGGGCCTGCATCCAGTCGGTGAACCTGGTTATCGACGAGGATCCGAGGACGGAGATAACGCTGAGTCATGTCGGGGAGGTCTTCATGGCTTCACAGTACCGCATCTCCCTGCCGTACTCTGATGGTAACGTCCTCATCTTCTATCACCCGCCAGCAATGTTCACTTCTCTGCATTGTGTCACACAAAGTGGCCTCCCTCCGAGTATTACTCACTTGTCACATGACTGTGGCGCCGTGGTGACGTCGTCTTCGGCCTTTTGTGCTGAGCTGTGTGAGATTGATCTGATGTTTTGGTCCCACAGGGAAATTACACAACAACAAGCACAACAGTTCACGCTCTGATACAAACATATTCTAGAGTGTCAGGTTTTGTTCATGCAGAAGCTTTAATGGACAGTTTCAGACAAAGAAAGAAAGAAATAGAATCTGAAAGATAAACGGATGCAAAACTAAACTGAAACAATTAGTAGATTAATCGATTTTTTGGTAGAAATCAATCAAGAGACTTTAATAAAGAGTTTTTATTGACTTAAATCTCGTCCCCTGCAGACGTCTTCCAGATCCAGGAGCTGTCGTCCATGTTCCTCCAGGTGAAGACATCATTCGGGCTGCGTCTGCAGTACAGCTGGAAGGAGTTCCGTCTCTACCTGCAGGCCGACGAGCGCTGGAAGGACGACACGGTGGGGCTGTGCGGCACCTTCAACGGAAACATCCAGGACGACTTCCTGTAAGTGTGTTTGTCGGCTACTCTTTAACCCCCCCACCCCCCCATCCCCCCTCCGATAATGAGTGCATTACCGTTACAGAGGCAGAGGGCGAGGTGATGGCTAGGTGCTCTCTCTCTCTCTCTCTCTCTCTCTCTCTCTTTGTAAAGCACTCTGGTCGGGCGGCTCGGCATCAAACGCCTCGCTCAGTGATCAGCTCTTTAAGTCGGGCCAGAGGAGCCACCACTCGACACTTCAACAAGGAATTGAGTGTTAGCGGAGCTGCACTGTACCGTGTCCCAAGGACGAGCGTGAAGGGCGGATGTTGTCTAACAGCTGTAAATGGATACACATCACTGAAGTGGCCGTTTGCTGCTCGACAGAAAAACTCAAGGAACTAAACTAAAATTATTTATTTAGGTTTAACTTCGCCGAAAAAGCTGCAGTATTAACATTTTATGAAAAGATTACAACTCAGTGTTGTTTTATTAGTGAGAAGAATATCACTTCGAGCTTACACCTCCACCGAGACCCAACAGTCCCTTCATGGACTTTCGTCAAGATCCATGAATTACTCTGCAAAGTTCAAGAAGTATTGTGATGACTGATCCTGTGTGTGGCCCATGCATCGACCAAAAACCATCAGGAGAATCAGTCAGTGGCTGTGTCTCAGTTCTACCCAGCCCATGAAGACCCGGAGGCCCAACCGAAGTGAGACGGTCTGGTTAATAGAGGTTTCCCTGATCGGCGTCCCCGGCTCGTCGAGAAAGTTTTATGTGATACCCAAGCGTTGGACATCTCCTCGCTATCCAGCGCCATTGTCTTTGGCTAGTCACTGAGGCAAAGTGAATCCTGGGGAGGATTCGGCCGTTTCTCAGCGATGGAAGGATGCGTCTGTCTGCAACATTTGGAGGAGAGTTTAAAACAGCTCGATCTCCAAAGCCCCAGAATAGAAACACAGGCAGTGTCATTAACTGAGGTAGTGCTCTCCAGCCTCTAATTCTAAATTCGATGTCAAACGGGTGTTAACCAGCTGACGGGAGGTCGGGGCTGACAGAGCCCCTGAGGTGTAGAAACTACATTTTACATTTGTGAGGAAAATCTTCTCCAGATTAGCTCCTTGATACTGCTCCAGCTTTCCCTTCAAATCAAGTCACTGGAACAGTTTTGCTTTCCGTCTCTTGACTTCTGTCCTAAACGGTTGCAAGATTAGGACCTTAGGACAACGGATGAAAATTAGCAATTAAGCTAACTCCGGCATATTTATATTGATGCTCTGGCTGACATATTGATTAATGTGCACTGTCCTAATCAAATAAATAAATAAAAAAAAAAAGATGCTCCCAGTTTTGTGGACTAGCTCGAAATGAGTATCAGCAGGTTGCTCTCATTGGACCTCTTCAATTACAGACACAATCCTGGTCTCTGTTGAAAAGGACAGTCCGAATGAGAAGTGTTTACAGGAATCCCTCATTTAGGAACAGGAAAAACATCCGTTTGGATAAATACGCCTACAGAGGTGGATAAGAATATGTAAACCCTAAAAACACAGCAGAGAAAAGCACAAACATGCTAAATAATACACTCGTAACTGCAGTTGCACACGTCAGAAGGAGAATTTCTGACTGTTGGAGCCACAGATTGGTGTAAATATCTGTTTTGGTGTATTAATATTCAACCGTGTGCTCTGTCCCTCCTGCAGATCTCCGTCAGGGATGATAGAAAGCACTCCACAGCTGTTTGGAAACGCCTGGAGAGTCTCGTCGGCGTGTTCTCACAGTCTGACCACGCCTCCGCTCGACCCCTGTGACACACACCAGCAGGCCGGTCAGTTTCTCCACTCAAACTCTTCCACCGCAGAGAAAGTTGGGTTTTACAGTTTTTCTCCATTGCTTTGGCTCATTTCACGAAACACATATGACATTCTCAGAGCTCTAAGTGCAATTGGCAAAATAGCCCATATGGTTCAGCACAACTACATAGATCACCTTCAAAAGGTCATAATGGCACGAATTTTGCCAATTGCACTGAGAGCTCTGAGAATGTCATTTCTGTTTCGTGAAATGAGCCAAAGCAATTGAGACAAACTGTAAACTTCCTGTGTGACTGGTGATCAGATGTGTGAAACTCAACCTTGATTACTAAAGTTCTAGTTGCAACAGAAAATTAAGCCGATGATCCAAGATATCCTTATTACAGTATATACCATGATGATTTTCATGGTATTATGTGCCTGTACGATTTTGACCGTGGAGTGAACTATTGTGCAGGTGATGATGTAAACAATGAAATTATGCCAACATGTTCTGCAGAGAACAACCACTTGACTGAGAATATATATTCAATTGGTAATTGTGCTAACTGAAGGAAGTTGTACCTAACCGTTTGCAAAGGTGTTATAAATCATTTGAAATTTGTGCAAGCTGTTGGAAATTGTACTTGTCATTGCAAGGATGTGCTAATACAATTGAAATTTGATTAAAGGAATGAGATATTCCAATCTGTTGTGAACAAGTACCCAGTGGTTTGGAGGTTTGCACGTGTTGTTTTGAGAATGTCATTTCTGTTTCGTGAAATAAGCCAAAGCAATGGAGAAAAACTGTAAAAGGGAGATAACTTCTTATTATCAGGTAGAAATGGAAAAATCCTCTATGTGTGATTTGAACAGAATGGTTTGATCTGTTAACCCACAGAATTTGCCCTTTTTAAGATGCAGATTCTTAATTTTTCTTATAAATTAACAATTCAATGATTTTGATAATGGTACATTTAACAGATACAGTTTATTTACAGTTCTTCAACAAATACTAAACTGTCTTTTGTCTGCAGCTGCTGCTCAGCTAACAAACACAGCTGGTCACGTTGAACACTGAGCGAGCTCAGTGACAAATGACTCAACAATATGATATTTAATAAATGTTCTGTGTTTGTTTCACCTGTAACGTGATGTGTTCCTGCTCAGTGACCTACGCCTCTGGGATGTGTGACATCCTGAACCAGGATCTGTTCTCCTCCTGCCACGAGTACCTGAGTCCCACAGCGTTCCATCAGCAGTGTCGCTCAGACACATGTAAGTGTGGGACGCCCTGTCTCTGCTCCGCCCTCGCCCACTACGCTCGACACTGCCGACGGTTCTCCGTCATCATCGACTTCAGATCACACGTTACCGACTGTGGTGAGTGGTCAGCTGATAGATGGAGAGATAGATAGATAGATAGATAGATGGATAGATAGATAGATAGATAGATAGATAGATAGATAGATAGATGGATAGATAGATAGATACAGTGCCTTGCATAAGTATTCACCCCCCTTGGACTTTTTCCCATTATGTACTGTTACTAACTGGAATTCAAATAGACTTAAATAAACTTTTTCCCGTTTGATCAACAAAACATGCATAGTACTTTGGAGGTGCAAAATAAATTTTATTGTGACACAAACAATAATGAGAACAAAAAAGTTGACATCTGTTGGGTGCATAAGTATTCACCCCCCTGTGTCAATACTTGGTAGAACTCCCTTTCGCTGCAATTCCAGCTGCAAGTCTTTTGGGGTATGTCTCTACCAGCTTTGCACATCTAGAGATGGAAAGGTTTGTCCATTCTTCTTGGCAAAAAAGATGAAGCTCAGTCAGATTGGATGGAGACCGTCTGTGAACCGCAATCTTCAAGTCTTGCCATAGATTCTCTATTGGATTGAGGTCTGGGCTTTGACTGGGCCATTTTAAGACATTAACATTCTTTAATCCAAACCATTCCTTTGTAGCTCTGGCTGTATGTTTAGGGTCATTGTCCTGCTGGAAGATGAACCTCCGCCCCAGTCTCAAGTCTTTTGCAGACTGCATCAGATTTTCTTCAAGGATTTCCCTGTATTTGGCTCCATCCATCTTTCCCTCTATTCTGACCAGTTTGCCTGTACCTGCTGAAGAGAAGCATCCCCACAGCATGATGCTACCACCACCATGTTTCACTGTTGGGATGGTGTGCTCAGGGTGATGGGCAGTGTTGGGTTTTCGCCACACATAGCGTTTTGCATTGAGGCCAAAAAGTTCAATTTTGGTCTCATCTGACCAGAGCACCTTCTTCCACATGTTTGCTGTGTCTCCCACATGGCTTCTGGCAAACTCCAAACGGGATTTTTTATGGATCCCTTTCAACAATGGCTTTCTTCTTGCCACTCTTCCATAAAGGCCAGATTTGTGGAGTAGACGACTAATAGTTGTCCTGTGGACAGATTCTCCCACCTCAGCTGTGGATCTCTGCAACTCCTCCAGAGTAACCATGGGCCTCCTGGTTGCTTCTCTGATTAATTTTCTCCTTGTCCGACTCTTCAGTTTGGGTGGACGGCCTCCTCTTGGTAGGTTTGCGGTTGTGCCATATTCTTTCCATTTTCTTATGATGGATTTTATGGTGCTCAGAGAGATGTTCAAAGCTCTGGATATTTTTTTATAACCTAACCCTGCTTCATATTTCTCCACAACTTTATCCCTGACCTGTTTGGTGAGCTCCTTGGTCTTCATGATGCTGTTTGTTCAGTAATGATCTCCAACAAACTCTGAGTCCGTCACAGAACAGGTGTATTTATACTGAGATTAAATTGCAGACAGGTGGACCCTATTTACTAATTATGTGACTTGCAAATGTGACTTGTGAATGCAATTGGTCGCACCAGATCTTTGTTAGGGGTTTCACAGTAAAGGGGGTGAATACATATGCACTCAACACTTTTCGGATTTTTATTTGTAAATAATTGTGAAATCCATGTAATATATCCCCCCACTTCCAAATGATGCACTATTTTGTGTTGGTCCATTACATAAACTCACGATGAAATACATTTTAATCTGTGGTTATACCATGACAAAATGTAGAAAAGTCCAAAGGGGGTGAATACTTATGCAAGGCACTGTAGATAAATAGATAGATGGATCGATGGATTGATAGATAGGAAGATAGATAGATAGATGGATCGATGGATAGATAGATAGATAGATAGATAGATAGATGGAGAGATGGAGAGATGGTAGATAGATAGATAGATAGATAAATAGATAGATAGATAGATTGGTGGATTGATAGATAGATAGATAGATAGATAGATAGATAGATAGATAGATAGATAGATAGATAGATGGAGAGATGGATAGATGGTATATAGATGGATAGATAGATAGATAGACAGACAGATATATATATATAGATAGATAGATAGATAGATAGATAGATAGATAGATAGATAGATAGATAGATTGGTGGATTGATAGATAGATAGATAGATAGATAGATAGATAGATAGATTGGTGGATTGATAGATAGATAGATAGATAGATAGATAGATAGATAGATGGATCGATGGATTGATAGATAGGAAGATAGATAGATAGATAGATAGATAGATAGATAGATAGATAGATAGATAGATAGATAGATAGATAGATTGGTGGATAGATAGATAGATAGATAGATAGATAGATAGATAGATAGATAGATGGATGGATCGATGGACTGATAGACAGGAAGATAGATAGATAGATAGATAGATAGATAGATAGATAGATAGATAGATGGAGAGATGGAGAGATGGTAGATAGATAGATAGATAGATAAATAGATAGATAGATAGATATATGGAAATATAAAGCCCCTGTCTCTCTGTGCAGACGTCCCCTGTCCCTCCACCATGCAGTATGGAACCTGTGTGTCTTCCTGCCAGCGCCGCTGCTCCTCCCTGTCCGTCCCTCAGCGCTGTGGAGACGAGTGTGAGGAGGGCTGCGTCTGTCCCGAGGGATCCTTCTACAACCACCGCACACTCACCTGTGTGCACAGGTGAGGATGAGGAGAAGGATGAAGAGGCTGAGGAGGTCTGCCACACCAGGAGAGAGATACAGCCATATTTACTATAACAGATTTTTTTAATTAATGGAGCAGAGCCTGACAGATACAAGGTTTTGGAGGTTGATACTGATATTAGGGAGTAAAACGTTTCTGAATGGGAATGATAATGAGATGAAATCTAACCCTTATGACAAAGATACATATTTGAGGCTTTGTATACAAGCTAAGATAAGATAAAACTTTATAGATCCACACACCAGGGAAATTGAGTTGTAACAGCAGCAGGCAGCTCAGACTGAGGCAGACAAGAGACTAAGGAAAAAAGGCGATAGAATAAAAGTAAAAAATGTTGAATATGTACATTATATACGCATTTTCACTGTAGTGGTTTGTAGGAATTTTTATTCGGTCCAAAAAACATTCAATCTCAACAAACACAAAGACCGATGTCGAGTCATATCAAGCATTTTTATATCAACCACCCGCAGGAAGCAGGAAGCAGGAGGCAGGAGGGACTCAGGGGCCAAGTGTTGTGAGCTTGTGAGTCCTGTTAAATGGCACTCCAGCCGACAAGTCCTCTCAGAGTGATATTTGTATCTGCTCTGACGTCTAGGTCAGCCTTTAAGTGGGAAGAGTTGTGTCTCTGCTGCAGACCTGGGTTATCGTGCCCCCCCCCCCCCCCCCTTTCAGCTCCGCTCTGCCCTGTAGACATGCGGCTTAATTCCTCTTAAATGCAGCAGGTTTTACATCCTCGGGCGGCGCGGTGCCTTACTTACCATGTGATCGAGTTACATCAAGGAATCCACCGTGAAACCCCCCTTTCATTCCCACTTGGAGCAGGGACCACACAGATACCTGATAACCAGTGAGAAAGAATTTGTGGTACAGAGGCCGATGTGTGCCGATGGCCTATATGTCACAAAGGCTTTCAGACAGTTTACCACACGGTACATGTCATTTTTAATCTCTTAACACAAACTTTGTCTGAATAAGGAGTTTTTTAAAGGAGGACTCGACACCTCGCTCACTGAGTTCACCTCCTAAATCCTGCTTATTTGTCCACTTACCCATAATGCTCTGTTTAAGGTAACACAAAGCCGTCTTTAACATGAGTCTTCACACAGTAACGCACAAACTGAGCTGTGTTTCGTTGACGTCACCCAAAGACAGATGTGCACTTTAGAATTTTTCAAAAGATCTTATTATAAAGCCTGAACTTCGAACATCTTCAAGACATAATGTGTAACAATTGGTCATTAAAATGTCTAAAACCAACTTAACATATGTTAAATATTGTGTTGATTCTGAATGTTTCACACAATGTTCAAACTCAGAGAAATCCCCAATTTTATTTATGGTAAAAAAAATAATAGCGATCCCTTTTTATGTCCGCTTGAAACACTTTTGTCACCTTTGTAACCTGCAGTATGTTTCTGCATGTATTTGTGTTGCGTGTATTTGCAACATGTTTGTTGCTTTGTGTGTTTTTGCGGCGCATGTCTTGCCAGGAGAAAATTTTTCTTAATTTTCTACCATGTTGAGCTCATACTGAGATTCGTAAAGGTCGTATTCTGTGGATTTTCCCATTTTCCTCTCGCGCGTGTGATCTGTTGCAGTTGTGTGTTTGTGTGTTTCTGAGTGTGTTTGTGTTGTGTTTTCAGGAGCGAGTGTCCCTGCAGTTTCCTCGGAGCAGATTACGAGCCGGGTGATGTGATCATGACGTCTGCAGGTGTTCAGTAAGATTCTCCTCCTCTTCCTCCTCCTTCTCCTCCTCCTCCTCCTCCTCCTCCTCCTCCTCCCCGACGACTATTTTCTTAACTGGTATTTTCCATCCTCTCTCTGCTTCTGTGTTTGAATGAGTGGTTGTTGAGATATGTGGTCAAATCAGGACAAACACGAGGTTTAAGGTTTAATAGAACATAAATATAACTTGTTTATGTAAAGATACAGGAAAGTAATGATGTATGTTCTTTCTTTTGGTCCGTCCCCACGTTCATGTTAATTTACAACCATATGCATGGAGCAGGTACTTTATAGCCACCAAGAGTTATTTTAATTCCCTTATAAAAATGATTTAATGAGGTATCAATTTCCCTCGATATCCTCATGACTGATGATTTCAAGCTTATTTTAGAAAAAGTTTCTGGGAAATTTTCTAGAAAATACCTGACCCATGGAATGAAGTGTCACCCACTTTTGGTTTATCCAGAGCTTCACTTAGAGGAGTCATTCAAATAAACAAGGTTCATCCCCTTGAGAGTCTGAATGTCCTCCTCTGATTTCATAATATTCTCCTGGTATTGGTTTTGTCCCAGTTGCTGTATTTAACGTCATGTGAATTCCTGAATCCTCTTCACATGTGGTTTTCCGTGTTGACCTTCATCTCTGTGCTCCTGCAGGCTCTGTCTAAACGGTAAACTGGTGTCTCAAACAGAAGACAGTGGTAAGTTACTCATTTAAAACAACCTTTTGTAATTCTTAATAATATAACAATTTTAATTGGAATGGAGCATTTGTGTGTTTATAGAAGAAACAACAGGTGCATAAAACTTGTGCTAACTTCTCCTCCTGCTTCACCTCCTGCAGACGGGTTGTGTCCGGCTGGTCAACTCCACCTGAACTGCTCGGAGGGGGGGGACGGCCTTCTGCCGGGAAGGGGCGTGGCCTGTGAGCGCACCTGTGAGTCCTACCTGCTGAACCTCACCTGCTCTGCACACGAGCCCTGCGTGGCCGGATGCTCCTGCCCCCCCGGGTGAGTGACGTCCTACAGGTCATTTTGGGCGCCCACAGAATATTTCAGTGAAATGATTTAGTCAAACTGAAGTCTCACTATTATGGTTCAATTTATTTTTACTGCATGATGACAAATATTTGAATCACTGGCAAAAAAATGTTTTCCAATGCACGACCAGCTTTTAGATTTAACAATTAAAACCAGGTATATTTTTATTTATTAATCAAAACACATTTACCTTTTCAATTTTATCTTTTACAAAAACCTATAACACAACTCACGTCACATTCTAATGCACTAATGAATGAGCTCCATTCTCATCATGTGTGCTACATCCTTAGCGTGTTCTCAGGTAGCGTGTTCTCAGCAGAAGTCATGATCTGCATTATTGTTTTGATGTCCTGTCATTTTAAGTCTTCTTGCAAAACTGTCCTGTAGTTTCATCCAACGAGTCTGATTTCACAAGTTGATTCATTTGTTTGAAATTGTTCAGGTTGGTTAGAAAAGTGTCAAAGTTCTAAAGAAAGAACAAGAACCTCACACATTATCTTTAATATCTGAAGTAACATGTTTATCGCTGCAAAGACATATTTTTAAACCGTCTCCGGATCATCTGTGGTGGACAAAAGTCCCTAAAGCCATCAGGTGAGGTGGACGGACATCCCAGAGTAGATCACGGTCATCTGATCCCTCTAATCGCTTCTGGCGCTCGGCCTGAAAAGAGGGTTAAGTGGTTTCATTCTGTGACATCAACCAAGAGTCATCGAGATTAGAAGATGAACAGGCCGGGGGCGGTTTAAACGTTTCCTAGTTTATGACACTTTTGCACAGATTATATAGCTGATGGTATCTCTGCAGCAGGACAGACAACACTGGTCTTTTGTTCGGCTGATTCAGGGCCTGGACACTAATGCACACTCAGCACAGTGTGTCATGACCGATATTCTTAACCTTTCACTTCACTTGAAAAGAACAACACACAAAGTACAAATGATTGAAATTCAAAACAATCTTCTGAACACAATTAAAAGAAAAAGGCAGGAATCGTATTTACAATTATAATAATTTACCACACATTTATTACAATATTAATTGGGAGTTTGCAAGAAGACTATAGTCTACATTTTTTTTTTAAATCTCCTGCATTGTCAATATTTGAAAGACATATTATATTTATTATTGAATTAAAACTATCACTTAAAGTTTATATATGTAAAGGTGAATATGAAACTTATCTCCTTAAATAAATCCACACTGAAGTTCCCTCTACACCTCTATGAATAGCAGCAGTTATCGTCTGACATCATGAAACCAGCTGACACAGAGGAAAAGGTCATTCTGGTGCCGACGCCTCGTTGTCATCTCCACCCTGCGTCACCCCAGTCGACCTCACTGGTCCGACTCATTTAATCCACTTACAGCACGACAACCTTTGCGTTGACGGGAACCACAAACTCTGAACTCCGACATCCACGGTGCAGCGTGTGTTTAATAACGGCCTGAAACACGATAGCTTGTGAGTAATTTTGTGGTAAATATGGACACAGAGGTTTCATTCAGCCCGGACGCCCCCTGATGACAGCAGCGCTAATAAGAGCAGTGACCGGGGGGGCGACTTAAAGGTTCATTGCGGATCAGCCGATTGTGACGTCAGAAAAATTCAAACTCAGACTCTGCAGCCGGACTTTAAAGGTTCAGTGAGTAAGATTTAGTGACATCTAGTGGTCAAGTGTCATGTTGCAGGTGAACACCCCTTGCCCCACACTTGGGAAAACATCACTAGGATTATTTTATATTCACTTCTACCTGAATCTTTCCTCTACATCTTCCACACTGGACCTTTAAACCCTCGGGGGGGAAATAATAAGCTGCGGTGCTGACAGGAGAACTCATCGTGTTTTCATTAACAATGAAACACTTTGTTTATGATCAAAACGCTTTCATTAAGTCATTCCTCGTTCTGTGTCAATTAGTCCGACTGAACTCGCATGAACCTGAAGTTTCAGGTGCAGCACAGAAACACGCAGCATATCGGGATTTGGTTTTAGCTACAGAGTGAACATACGACAAATAAAAATCTGCCGTCTGCCTGATTGTGGGCAACTTCCAAACAAATACAGACCATTGATTAGAGAGAAGACGGTTGAAATGTTAGCTCCCGAAAGTGAAACCAGAGCGTCTCGATCGCCCCCTGGTGGCTGGCTGCCGTATAGGTTATAAACCCCTCCCCCATGTCAGCAGATGGGACATGAACCAAACTATAAAAACAAAGTAGAAAGTAAATATTTCTATATCCTGGATCTGCAAACGATAAATTATTGACAGCTGAGACTGAGTCCAGATTGGTCGAGGCTCCATCATCGATCACTGCTGTGCAGACTCTGATTACGTCTTTGGCACAAGATGGCAGTGTTAATGTTCATATCATATTCTGGCTTCATTTCAAAATAATCTCAGTAAGTGGAGATGCGTCGTCCATCTTTATTTACTGAAATCCATTTCATCTCACAGGTCTTAAAGGTACATACACGCATGTGTTGCATGTGGTCCATATGGGTTAAGTCAGAGTTACTTGTTTAATTTAAACTTAAGTTAATTCCACTCATTTGTATCTTGTGAACAACTTCACAAAATGTTCAACAAAGTTATGCGAAATCAAAAAAATGTATAATATAAATATGTAATAATAGTAAATAAGTAAACCCAACTTAAGATTTGTAGTTACACTCAACTAACTCAACTTTTTGAATTATTTTTCGTTTCCCACTTGTTTTTATAATTAACACCAACTTATCAAATTAAACATTTTGTTTACGTCACTGTTACGGCATCCGTGAAACATTGAACTCCGTCAACAGTCATGTGACACCCTCCACTTTTATTATCTCATGTGATTGAACCTCTGATCTCCAGTGAGTCCTGAAAAACCTGATACCGGATACGCCCCAGGCTGTGTTCAACGCACTGCTCCACCCGGCCGCCAGTCACCGCACAACGCAAATACATCTTCCCCCGACACCTATACGTCGTCCGATAGGATTGAGTTCAAAATGAGAGCCGTGTTTACGAGGATTTATTCATAATGTGCAAGTGGATCGGGAAGGGGAGTGATTTCAGAATCTCTGATCAGAGTAATTGATACCCTAGCTTGGCGGCAGGTTAAAGGAAGCTGTTAACGCCGTTTTATCTGCTGTGCAACTCTACTCCGATGAGCCTGAAGTTTGTGGCGGGACCATTCAGTGTGTCACCTCATTGTCCAGTGCATGTAGCTCGACCCTGGTTATTACAAGATGCTTATCGGCTTCGTCTCGCGGAGTGGAAAGCAAATGAAGGGATCGGCACAAAGACGGCTTCTCTCTCTATCTCTGAGAATCCTAATCGTCTGGTTTTCTCATGTGGCGAACGAGTGTTCCGGCTTTTGATCCGCAGGCGAATCCCCTGGAACTCGCTCTCAGCTCCCGGCATCGTTCGACCTCTGTCGTTCTGTTGGCAAAGGACGGTCCTCATAGAAGAGATGGACACAAAATGATGATTGTGTTATTAGAACGTAGTTCTTACATAATTACATCGGTACGAGTCCATATCTTCACGTTAGAGAGCACTGAGTTATAAGGCTCTGTCCTCAGCCAACAGCTCATTAAGGGGTTTTATATATCAGATCTTCTGGTGGAACCACACGTTCCTCTTATCTTTGGTCCTTGTGTTTAAATGATTTTATCGGTGGCTACAATTTTTTTTTATGGTAAAATCCGATTGTGTCCAGTGGCCTGAATCTACGTGATTAAGCTTCGTGGTGGAAATGACACCAACGTTGACCGAACCCAAACTTGTGTCTCGGGTTTTCCAGTCACTTGTTGATTTATCAAAAGACTAATAAGCAGCTGCAACATGACACTTCACCACTAGATGTCACTAACTCCTACACACTGAACCTTTAAAGATTAAATGTTTCATTGTTTAAACCCATGAAAATATGCATGCATTTGCTGGTGTCAGAACAAATGACCAAATCATTTCTCCTGCGAAGGAAGTTGTTGTTAGCCCCAGAAGGGATATTCATAAATAATCACAGGTGTCGATCTCAGACCAAAACATCCAACTTCAATTTTCGAAATCACAAAGCTGTGAGACCATTTTATCCTGAACTCCATCTGTGTTCCTGCTCCCAGCTTCCTGAAACATGGAGACGAGTGTTTCGAACCTGCAGCCTGCCCCTGTCTGTGGAAGGGAAAGGAGTATTACCCCGGCGACAGAGTCTCCTCCCCCTGCCATCAGTGGTACGTTCAAGTGTTTGTGGAAATAAATCAGATCAAGTTTTTATACACTATGTTTTTCTTCCTTTTTGCTGAAGGTCTTCATCTTTACCTCAGAACTCTAATTAGATTTTCCCTCATCTTCCAACTATGTCTGTCAAATCTCATCCTCTGTGCTAATTCATCAAAGTCAGATTGTTGGGGCGATGAGTACTGAGATAGATTCTGACCGCAGCAGTGGTCACCTGATATTCATAATTCTCTGTTATCACAGCACAGGAAAACATAAAAAGGAGCTGGAAAACAGAGCAACCCCTTGTTATGACTCTTTGATTCCCTCTGCTTCACACTGTTCATCACTGGTGAAAGGAAACACTCTCCCAGTGATCCCAGTCACTCTCCCATTTCTTCTTCAAGCCAGAGAAGAAGACGTAGATGACAGACTAATAGCTCAGTGATTCAGAACTGTGACGATTCACCGGACGCTTTTCTGCCGAGTCGTGGGACAAAGGGAGGCCATTAGATGTGGAAAAAAAGAGTCCTCTTGCTAAGTGGGAACAAGTTGATGCTGAATCACTCTATTTCTTTGTAGTGTTTGCCAGCATGGGACGTTCCAGTGTGTGTTTCGTCCGTGTCCGTCCATGTGCACGGCTTACGGAGATCGCCACTACAGGACGTTCGATGGCCTGCTGTATGACTACGTTGGTGCATGCAAAGTCTATCTCGTAAAGGTACTGAAATTAATTCATGGTTAAAGAAACATAATTGTGGATTTGTGGATATTAACCTGAACGTGTATATTTATATGTGAGTATGTCAGTTAATGGTACTTTTGGAATCGGTCCTGAAGCTCATCTCTGCAGTTTGCTGTGACTACAATATAATATTATGGGGCAACTGCGACAATCCATGAAATCTCCACTTAAAGTAATTTTTTTCACCGATATAAGACTCAAATAGTTTTTCTGTGCCACCAGCAGCTCGTTGCCTCTCTCTCTCCTCGTTTGCACTTCAATTTGTTGGAACTCCTCGTCCGTAACAAGTGAAGTCAAGTCAAACAAGTAGGGATGAGGAATTAAATGCTATTCAGCCACAATAGTTTTTCTCAGTGAAATTCAAACTCCTCTTTCCGACTCTCACTCATGTATCCACCTCCGTCTTCCTGCAACAACCCAGCCGTCACAAGACTTGAGAGTGAGACGTGTGGTTGAACAAGATATTTGTAAAGTTGCCAGACTCTTAGCAGAGACCAGAATAAGTTTCAGCCTTTTGTTGCTTAATAAAAAGACTTTTAGTGGATATTTCATGGACTGTCGTAGTTGCCCCATAAGATTACATGAGTGTTGTGGCGACCGATTCTTATTGTTTTTGCGCCAGTCATTTTTACACGCCCACGTTTATGAAAAATAGGGCCTAGGTTGAAAAGTACTGGAATTCAATTTGAAGGTTTATAGTTTTATTCGGGGTCATTGGATAAATTTTTTTTTCACTTTAACAGACGCTTAAAACAGCTGCGACAGATTTTCACCCAGGTTCCGTGGTAAATAAGAAGTTGATAGATCAGAATTCTTTAAGATTCTTTAAGAAAAAAGACTTAACAGGGAAAAGTGCCACTTTGCAGCGCTGTAGTCTTTTTAAGCAAGTGGAAAAATCCTAAATACAACAATAAGTGGCTAAACTACTGATATTTTTTCTCCCTTTTATATAACATTGTTATTGTCACCCTTTTTTTAAATCACCTAAATTCATATATAAGGTGTTTGCTGTGATAAATCGTTTTGAGTTAAACTATAATTTGATACATTTCTGATTTGACCTGAAGCCGAAGACAAAGTGTGAAAGAGAGAAGTCAATCTGGCTGATAGCTAAATAAAATGTCTGTTGTTTGTTTACGAATAAACGCTAATTGATCATTTTACAAGCCTCAAAATGTGATGAATTTTCGGGCAGTGCAGCCACAACATGACTAAAACAAAACGTTTAAAAAGCTTAATTAACGCAGACTTAAAGTGACTGATGGATTTACCACCTCTGCTGTGTCTTTTCGGTGTGTTTCCTCCACAGAGCAGCGCCGATGCGATGCTCAGCGTCACGGCCGAGAACATCGACTGTTTCGACAGCGGCGTCATCTGCAGGAAGTCGCTGCTCGTCAGCATCGGACGATCCTTCGTGGCGTTCGACGACGACACTGGGAAGCCGGTAAGAGTGGAGTCCAGATCTGTTTTACCGGGGCAGATTTACCGTCATCATGAGAGCAACATGTGAACTGGAACCTCTCTCTCTCATGTAGAATCCATCCAGTGTGATCGACAGGAAGCAGAGGATGCTCATCTGGCCGGCGGGATACTTCACGGTGATTCACTTCCCCGAGGAGGACGTCACCATCCTCTGGGACCGAAAGACAACCGTCCACATCCAGGTCGGACCTCGCTGGCAGGTAGGACGCCGGCTCTGGGACTGTCGAGTCTCCAGAGTGAGCAGGGGTGTGAAAACCACTGATTCTGTTTTTGTTTAAAAAAAAAGTGTAAACAAAGGTCAGTTATAGTCAAGACAAGCAATTTTATCTGTAAAGCACATTTCAACATGTAGGGATGGATGTTTATTTTTTCTACTGATGGGTTAGTTTTGTACATAAAAGCCTTTAATATGTGTTTTGACTTAAATGTTGTATTTGTTTGTTTCAAAACGATAATTAACTAACTAAGGAAGCGATTTACATAAATATAAAAGGGCATCATGATAAATCTTAGACAAACTAAACAAAATTAGCATTTGGAAAGAAATTAAAAAGGGAAATCAAAAATTTTAAGAAAAAAACGAACTAAATTGAGCTTTACAGTTCATGCATCACACTCAAAATCCTCTTACACGTTTCTTTGAGAGCTTTCAACCGCATCACATGATGCTCAAACACGGAGAGCACTTCTAGTTCTTCTCTTCTCCAAATGAAGACCGTGAGATGTGGTTGAAATCGTTGAAATAGCAAAGTAAGTGAACGAGATTGTTTAGTCCAATAATGAAGTGATTTGTTGTTCGGGCGATCGAAGAGAAACTACAGGCAGAGAGTTTGTTTAGAGACATTCATGAAACATTGAGACAAACAGGATGATAAAATATATGATGAAAATATTTGACTGAAGAGAGATGATGATTATGATTATGATGATGATGATGATGATGATGATGATGATGATGATGATGATGATGATGATGATGTGTTCAGGGAAAGCTCAGCGGACTGTGTGGAAACTTTGACCTGAAGACGGTGAACGAGATGCGGACGCCCGACAACATCGACTCTCCTACGCCACAGGAGTTTGGGAACAGCTGGACGGCAGCGGAGGTGAGTTTCACCTGGAGCATCATCAGACGAGGTTCTCATGATTTGTTAACATGAAGTAAAAGGAAATGAAATGATCTTCTTTATCTGTGGGAAACGTGGAGACAAAGTTGCTAGAAGAGATCAACACCTCACTTTGCTCCTATGCTTTGTTTGTAAAATACACTTTTTGGACATAAGACAAAAAACAACTAATTAATCAATATTTGAAAACAAACCTCCATTAACCATCAACCTGGAATACAACTCCTGAAGTGACTAAATTGGGACTGAGAAGGTATTTGACCTTGAAAATAAGGATTTATTCATATTTAATATGTGAGAAAAATACCAGATTTTTAGTTCCTCAGTAATTGACGAACAGAATAAAGCCAAACTCAAGAATCACGTCAAAAATATGCCAGTGTTTACCGGAGGAAATCTGTCACTTTCACTGCAAACCACGAAGAAGAGTTTGGATAAAATCAAAGACGATGTGGACGAGCCAACATGTTTTGTTTTCCCCTTTGGTAAAATAAAGTTTTTTTCTTTACACTTGACATACAAAAACAAATGATTTGTGTGTGTGTGTGTGTGTGTGTGTGTGTGTGTGTGTGTGTGTGTGCGTTCAGTGTGTGAACAGTCCCGACATCAGACACCCCTGCAGCCTCAGTCCTCTCAGAGAACCCTTTGCCAAGCGGCGATGTGCCGTCCTGCTCGGCGAGGTCTTCCAGGCCTGCCACCCAGTGGTGAGTAATCTGCTCCTGCAGGTTTGGATCCGCTGCTTCTGTCTTGTTGCTCTGAAACTCTCTGGTCTCACTGCTCATCACCTCCTGACTGACGACGCTCGACTACTTTACACCTAAATATGTGCTGGAGTCTCTTATTGTGAAACTGTCAATCTCATATAATTCATTTTTTTTTTCAGTTTAACAAATTCCCTTTGTTAAACATGGGTGTTTTAGTTTGTTCCTCCATAACCTTTTAGATTTATTATATTCCAGATTGATAGAATAGATAGATCAAACATAAAGTGACAGATTTAAGGTGGAGTGTGACGTTCAATAGAGTTGTTTTCTTCCTCGACTTCCTTCCCATCAATCCTTGTCGTTTGTGAATATTGAAATTAAAGTCATCATTTATATACTTGATAAATTGCTGAAGCGTGTTTAGTGTTGTTCAGGTGGACGTTACCTGGTTCTATATGAACTGTCTGGCGGACACGTGCTCCTGCAGCCGAGGAGGTGACTGTGAGTGTTTCTGCAGCAGCGTGGCAGCGTACGCACAACGCTGCTGCCACCAGGGGGTGCCGGTCGACTGGCGCTCCCCGTCACTGTGCCGTAAGTCAAAGTGCAGGAATAAACTCACTATCTATATATATATTTAAGAGATATCATGAACAGTAAACATGACAACCTGTGAAACATCAATAAATCATTCATCATTAATTTAAAATATGTAATTTAAATAAGATAAACAGAATTGTCTAAAATATAAAACTCTTTTTAATATTTACGTTATTGTTATTAACGGATTCTTTTCTCTCTGCAGCTTACGATTGTGAATTCTTCAACAAAGGTATAAACTTTTATTTATTTAACCCACAGCTCAGTAATTTTTCACAGTATTTATCAGTGTGGGAGGTTTTTTCCAGACCACAAACCTTCTCACCTTATTTTTTATTGGCTAATCCATCCACACATTACTCCAACCTTTGGTTCTGCTTCTCCAGATAATTAAATATCAATATAATAATAATTATTATTAACAATATTGTAATGAGATAAAGCTGGGAAGTTTAAAAACATGATCAAAAATGTAAAAAAGTTCATGTCCCTTATACAGTTTATGCTTGGTTTGTATGGCTGTGAAAATGGGGTTCAATTCATTACTTCTTGTTACAAAAGTATATTAAAGATAAATCAAAGTTGAGTGGCATTAATTGGTTGGTTTGTTATATTGTAAAACACTGACATGGCGTCCTGTCTGTAGTTTTGGGTAAAGGTCCCTTCAGGCTCGTCCCCTTCAGGGATCGGGCGATGCTGTTGGCAGCCAGCAGGTCCGGCGGCTCCGTGTTCCTGCAGTCGGGGAACCTCAGCACCACCAGCAGCACCAGCACCACCAGCACCACCAGCAGCCTATCACAGTTCATGATGACACCGGGCCTCAGCAGAGCCCGACCCCACGGTGAGTCCATCTCCTCTCCTGTGTTTTTACTTTGCAAGAGATTGGATTAGTTTTGTTCTTTTCTTGTCTGAAAGTCGCTTCATACAAACTAAAAAAAAGTTCAACAAGAAGAATCTTTAAGTTTTATAAAGAACGACCTCAATAGTTTTTAAAACTGAGAGAACAGACCCATGGAGGAAACACAGTGATTATGTTTTGTACGTTTATTTGAAAAGTGAATCAAGTGGAATCATTTCTTCAGTATTTTTGAACTTTCTTAATACGACTGGGAGAAAATGAGATGCCTCAAATCCACTTGATTTTTAATCCACATTGATTCATCGGAGTTAAAATCTCTCACTTGTCTTAAAAATATTTTAAAGTAGATTTTACTAAAGAATCTACAGGAGCGGTTTGAGGGACTTGACATCACCAGGGAACTATGATCGTAAACAAGCTCTGAGCAAAACAACGGTTGTTTGTGAAGGAATTTCTTCAAAATGAGGTTATTGTTTCTGGAGCCCGGGGGGAAGCTGCTCAGCTCTAATCTGTAAAGTTAGTAAATCCAAACCCAGAAATCTTGGTCAAGTCATGAACTGTAATCTTAACTTAGACAGCCACATTAAGTCAAATTCAGCTTATTACCACCTTAAAATCATATCGAGGATTAAAGGAGTTGTTTAAAAACCAGTTGACTGTAATGGTGTGTTGACAGGTCTGCTGCAGCCTTCCTATTATTATATTTAACACATTGTTTTAATTTATCTATTCACCTCCTTAATTTCTTTCTAAAATCTTCTTCTTTGTCATTGTTGATGTTGTTTTTACATTTTGTTGTACCTGATGAAAGACCCTTTACATTCAGTGGCTTTGGGGCAACATGTGGTGAATGGATTCATTTTCCTTTTGCTCTGTTTTTGGTCTCCACCTCCTCCTGAGGGGAAATGTCAAAGTCATTAGCTGCTAAATGCTGGACTGTGTTCAGGAGCTGGTGTCTAGCTGGGTCCGTCTGCTGTTTATCAGAAAAACAGCTGCCTGATGTCACTTGAAACGGTTGATGAGCTCAAAACAATGAGTTTAAAGACGCTGAACCACATTCCAGATGTAGACTTCCATCTTATAACTGCATCTTACCACAGTGTTTGGAATGATTTGAACGCCCCAGTGGAAACACCTGAATGGAATAGATGGACTCCCAGTGGCTGACGGGTTCAGAGATCAGGCTGCCGAATGCTAATGTAGCAACCTGAGCTACAGACCGGTCAGAAAGCCGAGACGCCCTGAAACAAGCTGCTCTGTTTGCTGCACGTTGCTGCTGCTCTCTGCAAGAGGAATCAAGACACATTCTTGATTCCTTCACACACATATTATGTCATTGTTTTCTGAGGGTTCACACAAGATGACACAGACAAATTCAGGAACAAAAACAAATGTATAATTCAGGGTTAAAGTCCTCATTACTCCCGGGTCAAATGACTTTGCAGTGGACACAGGTTTTTATTGTCTTCTGCTCCAATCGGCAGTGATGGAAGAAAACATTGTGTGATGTTGAACATGACGCACCGTGAACAGTACAGAAAAATAAAACTCCTCTTCTGGCAGTGGGGAAATAGTTAATCTAATTTTTTTAGGCTAACCAATTCTATAATTCCTAAATTACATTTTTTATATACCTGGTAATTCTGGTGTAAAAGAGGAGGAGACTTTTTCTGTCACTGTTCCTGTGATAATTAGTTTATATTGGAGTAGATGCTGATACCAATTCTAGAAAGTAAATAATCTTCGATACAGATATGAATCGAGTATTAATTAAGAAAATAAACACACACTTTATTATATAAAACAATAATGCAAATTTTTTCTATATTGCTTATTCTGTAAAGTAAAAGTTTAACATAAATGCTGATGGTGATATGTCTGTGAAAGACTCATGTTGGCCAAACGATAAATCAGTGAGGCTCCACCTACTTTCTTTGCTCCTGATATCAATTCACAGCATTTAAGAATAATACCATTAATACATAGAAATTCAAATAAATCAACAGTGTTGTCAAAGCGTTTTTCAGTTTTACTTTCACAACCTGCAGCTTCAACCTTGTTTCCATCGACCTCCATCATGAGTTAAACTTTGTGTAGAGGAGCATCAGGAAGTATAATGTTGCTTTTTATGTAAATAGACAACTGTTTGTTTGACTGTGAATATGAGGCAGATACACTTGTGTTTCTTGTCCGCTCGCCTTCTTCATGGCGCTCTGTTGAATCATTTCATTATCGTCTACGCAGACACATCACGGGTTTCCTTTGAGGCGGCCCACAGACCCAACTACTTCCTGTATGCGAGCCCCAGCGGCCAGGTGAGGCTGGCCAAGTGGGAGGAGAGCGAGGCATTCTGGGACTGGGCCACCTTTGTTCTCCACAGGAACACCTGGGTCCCCGGCTACGACTCGCTGGAGTCCCACGCCAAACCCGGCTTCTTCCTGCACACCATGCTGCTTCGCGTCCACCTGCTGAAATACAGACACGCCGACACTTACCGCAAGGCCACGCTCTTCAGACTGACAGGTCGGCAGCACTCAAATTACCAATGTGCAGTGAACGCATCATAACTCCACCAAAAGTCAGCCTGTTCTCAAATTATAATCCTGAATTTTTTAAAAGTCTCCTTAGATGTCTTTCAGTTTGGCTTTTCATCAATTTGCAATTAACAAAATCTCAAAAAGCAAAAGATTTGATTTATTATTGAAAAAGTATTGATGTGATGCAAGTTGAACAGAGAACATGAACAAACTAAGATGAAGAATATTATGTTTTCATACTGAATCTTGAAATGAAAATGTAAAATGTCGGTTCTTTTTCAGGCCCAAACCCAGAATCTCCACCTCGTCCTCAGTGTCAGTGGAGGTACGACTCCTGCGTCATCCCCTGCTTCAGGACCTGCAGCGACCCGGAGGCCGAAGCCTGCGTCACCATCCCACAGTGAGACCTTTGAGCTCCTAACTACAACAATATTAACAACTGCACTAAAATCTCCCAAAACCTCAATATCCTAACACAATGACATATAAAAATAGAAAAATATAGATAAATAAAATGAAGTAACATCACAGGTCAGAGCATCATTTTGTTCGGAGAACCCTGAATAAATCAAAACAAGTCTCTTTGAGATTTGTTTGAGTTTTCATTTCATATATAACCCTGTGTTGCTGTCTGTAGAGTGGAGGGGTGCCTTCCTGTCTGCCCCCCCCACATGGTTCTGGACGAGGTCACCCGTCGTTGTGTTTATGTGGAAGACTGTGAGTATCCTCTGCTTGATTTCAGTTATTCATTTGAATTCATACAGAAACTAGCATGTTGATGCAGAATATCTTGCTGCTCCTGCTTCATGAGTGAAAGGCAAACTCCACGTAAACAGAATTACGTAGACGTTTTCCAGAGTTCCTGTCTGAAATCTTTTTTGCAACAGCCTCAGTGCTGCTGTAACATATTTCTCTATTGTTTTGTTTCAGGTATTAAAGCCCCTGTTGTTGTGCAGCCCGTAACACCACCCGCTGCTCAGCTGACCTCTGCTGCCTCCACCTTCACCGTGAAGACCACTGTCCCCACTGAGTCCTCCGCTCCTCCACATGAATCTCCAACCACTAAAGTCACCACAGTTTCTCCTGCTGTCGACACACAGACCCTTTCCACTATGGCCCCACCCGCCCCTGATGAGCCAACCCGACCAGTCACCGCTACTCCTGAACCATCCAGAACAGCAGGACCTCTGGCTTCCCCAACAGCACCCCCTGCTGTCAGGCCAGGGGTTGTGACGTTGACTGTCAGAGAGACCGAGGCCCCTCCCACCACTGTGACAGGTATAACAACATGGGCGCACGAGGCACTGAGCTCCACCGTCAAGCCCTCCAGTCTCAGCACGTCCAGGACAAGCATCGCTCCGTTTGCCATCACCGCTCTGTTCTGGATCACTTCCTCCACCAAAGCCACGGACTCCCCTGAGCCACTGGTCACCACCACTGCCGCGACTCTGCAGCCGACTGCACCCGCAGCGCCAACCACGACCTCCATCGTGGGGCAAACCAGCACCACCACTAGCAGCCGCCCTTTCTCTGTTGTCACACACTCAACCAAAGAGACCACAGAGGCTACAACACATTCAGCAGCTGTTACTCCGACTGTAACAGCTTCCAGTCCCGCTCCGATCTCAGAGACATCTGCAGTCACAGGCAGAACCATGGCTCCCAGTGTGGCCACCACAGCGTCCACATACGCCCCCACAAAGATGGTAACAGAGGAGAGACTTCCTCCAACAACAACCACACCGATCCCGCCTGGGTCACCAAGCGCAGCATTCACAACCACATCACCACTCTCGACGTCTCCTCCTGTCGAAACAGAAACTGTGTCTTTGCCCACGGCAACTTCAGCAGAGACCACAGAATCGGGAAAGCCAGTGGCACCGTTTACTACCAGTCAAACAACACAACATCTAACACCAGGAACGACAACACAGAGTCTTACCACAACTAAGATTGAGTCTACCCCCCCTCCAGATCTTACAACCTCTCCCACATCAACCCCTGAGTCGCCAACAACAACCCAACTCCATGTAGCAGTGACTAAAACTGCAACATCTTCTCCGACCTCAGCTGCTGCAGCCTGGAGGACGACGACAGCGAAAGTTGACGTACCTGAGGCTACAGTTTCTGAAAAACCTGCAGCTAGAACACCTGCACCTCCATCTCCAGAGGTTACAGACATGACAGCTTCTCCTGCGTCCCCCTCCACAGTCTACACTGAGAGAACCTCCTGGTCCGCTGCTGTCCCGACCACAGAGAGACCCACTCACATCACTTTTCCAAGATCGTCAGAGGCTCCAGAAACATCCACCATGTCCACGGTTCCTCATATCACAACAAAACCAACTGCAATGCTAGTGTCTCATACCGAAACCACGACTGCACCAACGACAGAGAGCTTTGTTCATCCTGGAACTAGCCTGCGGACCTCCGAGCAATGGCATCCCACCCATCAGGAGACCTCCTCCACCTCAGTCCTCAGCCCGACAGTGACAATTACACCAGAGTTCACTTCTGAACCTGTTGTCTATGTGGTCACTTCCACCAAAACTACAGAACTACCTTATCCTGCTGTAACGCCAACAAAGCCGGTGGTCACTATTGCTACGTCAGCGGCTGTCACAACCTCCGCTGCCCAAACTACAACCTCAACTGAAGAAATAGCCACTACCACAACCAGGATACTGTTTACACCTCCATCACCTGCACCTGGTGCACCTGCGACGCCCCTCGCAACAGCTCCTACAACAGCGCCACCAGGTGATGTCACCACCGAGCCGAGACCTGTTGTCTTCCAGCCATTAACAGAATCGACGCATCCAGTGACGGGAAGAGTGGAGGTGTCAACAACAGCAGCAACCAGGCTGCCTCCATCTTGGTCACCGCTGCAGACAACTACGTCGGCAGCTCCACGGACGACAACATTTTCAGACAAAGTCACCACCCGTTTGGTGTCCACCGCAAGGGCTACACCCGCTACAACTGCTTCGATCATATCACGGACGACGACCCCCAGGACAACACCAAGAGTCCCTGTGACAGCAAGAGTCACCCCAAGGATCACAGTGACCGAGCGGTCAACAGTCAGGCCACACACTGCAAGGGTTACCATAGCAACAAGGCCCCCAACAGTGACCGTCAGATCGACCACTCTCGGGCCGCCGACTGTCGCACCAAGCCCCGGCACAACAACCACGTCAGCAGTGCCGTCTGCAAGCGTTGCAACATCGACCGAGTCTCTCACCACAGTGAGCATGACAAAGCTTGACAACACGACCGCAGCAGTTACCGGCCCGACCACCATCATCCCCCGACCGCCGGCTCCTACTCTAACAACGGTCACAGAATATACTGCCGTCTCCACGATGACCAGCAGCGAGCCAATCACATCTGAGAAAACTCAGATGACCAAAGAGACTGAAGCGTCACCACCCACATCCCAACCAGGGCTTCCGCCAACTGACGAGCTCGTCTCCACCCAGGAGCCGGGGATAACCTCTCCTGCTGCGACGACACTCCTAACAGCCACCAGGGTCCAAACTACTGAGTCGGACAAAGTGGGTCAGACCAGTCCAGGGTCAACAGCATCTCCTGCACCTGCAACGACCAGACACACGGCGGAGGGCTCAACGGCTGAGGCTGTTGCACCAATGAGGATGTGCAGCGTGGGTTCACTTATTACACATCCACCTTTCAGTCGCACAGAATTCTAACATATAAGTTCTACGATTAACTTTATATATTTGTATGTGTTTGTTCCTGTTTACAAGCAAAGAAATCAAGGAAGGAACATTTTTAAAGCTAAATTCCATAATAAAAGCCACAACTGCAGCTTTAATCAAGATATTTTATAAAGCAGCAGCCAGTTACTTCCTCTATTTTACAGAGTAGATGCATTTATTAATATCACACACTAACCTTCTTGAGCAAATGGACACTTGACGATATCGGTCGTATATAAAGATACAGACGGTGCAATACAATTTTGCCAGAAACTGGTTTTCAGTTTTTGATTTTGTTTCCATCCAGCCTCCGTACGCAGAGATCGTTGACGAATGCACAAAGTACATCTGCGTGAACAACCAGCTCGTCCTGTTCAACAAATCTCAGAGCTGTCCCTTTACCTCCGAACCCCCGAACTGTGGCCTGCTCGGCTTCGCCATCATGGTCAATGGAGACAAGTGCTGCCCTCAGTGGGACTGTCCATGTGAGAAAAACCAACTACTCCATCTCTGTGTTTCCAGCTGATATTTCATGGATGTTGCAGATTCACTTTTACCTGCTTTTGTTTTTTTCTTCAATTTCTTGATGTTACAGGTCGCTGCTCGATGTTTCCGGACTTGAATGTGATCACGTTTGATGGGAACAGTGTTGCCATCTACAAGGCTGCCTCATACGTTGTGACCCAGCTGCCCAACGAGACCGTCAGCGTCCTGGTTCAGGAGTGTCCGGCGGACTCTGAGTCGCTGGTAAGTCGACTTCCCTGGTTCCCTCAAAGCGATGGAGACATAAGTCACTGATTTCCTTCTCTTTTCTCAAGCTCCTCTGGAATTTCACCAACCTCTGTCTGGTGGCGTTAAACATCACACATAAGTCCAACCACATCGTCATCAACCGGCTGCAGAGGAGGGTAAGAGACGCGTCCTTCTTATCCTGACTTTTACTGTTTTCGTATCTTACTTGTCACACGAGCAGGTTAAACCTCTGAGCCGCTCTATGCCTCCTTCAGCTTTACGTCAATTCCCGATACGCCAAACCCCGTTTCAAGAAGTATGGCTTCGAGATCTACGACACAGGAAACATGTACCTGATCCGCAGCCCGGCCGGTCTGAAGCTGCAGTGGTATCACAGCACCGGGATGATGGTGATCGACAGCTCCAGCAACAAGCTTCCTACCATGGGCCTCTGTGGTAAGAGAAATCGAGCTCCTGCACAAATTTGATTGCTTCAGCTCTCTTTGAAACACCAGTCTGGGTCGCATGTTGTACACAGCAGAATCCCTGATTGTTCAGTTACAACAGCTACAACAGCCATTTGTCACAATCAGTGATTGTCACATCCTTTATGAGAGATTTTAATGTTGTGTTTGTGTGACACCCGCCTCAGGTTTCTGTGACGGAGACCCAACCAACGACCTGACTTTGGCCAACGGCACCACGTTGGGCGTGAGCGAGGATCCGGCTCTTTTCATCGACAGCTGGCAGGTTCCCAACACAACCAGCTACATCAGCCACAGCCGCCGCCGCGAGCTCAACTGCTCGACCAGCGACTGCTCCGTATGCATGGACATGCTGCAGAACCACCACTTCTCCTCTTGCCACGCCTTCGTACGTGTTCACCCATCTACGGGCCGGTTTCTGGTCTCAATAGTTTCTCAGCCTGATCACAAACTAAACTCAAGTTCTGTCTGAAACACAGGGAAGGTTCTATATTCTTACAGGGTGAAAAAAGAACAAATTCTTTACATATATATGATATAAAACAATCATTAAATAATAAAATACGTTAAATAAATGGACATTTTATTTCAACCATTTCCCTTTTGTCCACTCTGACCTGTCGTTGGTAAAACAAGTGTTTGACGAATTACAAGCAAAAATAAATGATTGATTTTACTGTGATCAATTATGATGACCAATGTGTTTAGATAAAAAGCATTTTTATTCTTTCTTGGTTTTTAGGTCCCGCCCAGCACTTTTTGTGAGGTCTGGGTCCGAGATGCAGAGTACGTCAACAACCAGTGTGTGGCGCTGGCTGCATATGTGGCCTTGTGTCACAAATTTAACATCTGCATCGAGTGGAGGAGTCCGGATCGCTGTCGTAAGTTTCAGTGAAACAACGGAAGAGCTGCTGTTTGAGCTCCTGAGTGAATGAAGGAAAAACGACTGGACCACAATGTTGCAGCCTGTTAAAACTCTTTAAAATTTAAAATGTCTACACTAGAATATACTAAAAGTTTGAACAAAATGTTGGCTCCAAGGCCGCAGATCTACTTGCTTTGAACTGCGTGTCGACCTCACGGCGCTGGTCGTGCATGTCCTCAGAAATGATCGATACGATTTAAAGGCCTCACAAACATCGTTAATGTCACCGTGATCACTGTTTTTGCCGTGATCAGCAGAAACCACAGGTTCACCTCCCCCTCTGTCACCATGGTTTTTCATTTACAAAATGAAAATCCGAAAGTTCAACCCAGTTTGAGTTCAGTGGTGCGACTCTAGAGGAATAAACCAGAAATATATGGGACTGAAAAGAAAGTGTGTGACTGTGATATTCAGGATAAAAATCAAGTCAACGCCATGAATCCTAGTGACGTCTCTGACGACGTGACAGAGTTCAGCCGTCATCGATGTCTTTATTTACACTTGTGCTTCTTGTTGCGCAAGATTGCATTAAAAGTGATTCCATAAAGTGGTGTGCCTTTGAAAAAAGGTTGCTGTGCTGTTCGAAGCTCTGTGAAGTCGTCTGGCTGGTTTTATGGCTCCTGCCATTGTGTAGCTGTTTCTCAGTTGCTGTTGGAAGTTCTCCGGCAGGTCATCGCGTCGCTGCTTGAAGGTTGGTAGAGCTTGGATTGGAGGAGGTTTCCTTGTCGAGGTGAGCTGGAAGCTGCACCTTTGAGCTCCTCTCGGAGAGAGTATCGGAAAAAGGCTGGACTGCCTTCTCCTCTCGAGGATGGCGTAGAAAGAGAATGAAGAAAGGGAGACCTGGCCTTATATTGGCTTGATGACCTCATAGGTCATGGGGCCCAGAGTGACCAATAGTGATTGACCCTTGTGTCGCCGGTCGGTTTTCATACCTCTGTGTGACGTTGAGGCTCCCTGGGAGACTGAGCTCTGATGGCTCTGGTTTTCTCCAGAACAAAGAAAAGCATGTGGTCAAGGCTATGACTACACATGTAGGCCAAACCGTAGTTCACAAATACCATGTCCCAACATTCTCCTACTGTAACATGTGAAAAATCCCGTTGTAATCACATGTTTATTGTATTTTAAAACACGCACAATCCGGCCAAAGTCGTGTAATAAAGATTGAAGCAAAGTTCTGGACCCTATGACCTGTTTACCTGGAGTGTGATTGATTCATCCTAGCAGCACCACCTTGTGTCTTGTGATGTGATTGCTGCACCGACATGTTTGCGTGTCTCTCCTCCGCAGCCTTTGCGTGTCCCGACACTCTGCGGTATCAGGCCTGTCTGCCGGCGTGCACGTCTCAGTCCTGCCCCAACCACGACTTCGACTCCGACCCCGACCAGTGTTCAGGCCTGACCGAGGGCTGCGTGTGTCCTGAGGGGACGCTGCTCCACCGGCCCTACTCCGCCCTCTGCATCTCACCTGAGAAATGCGGTAAGACTCACATTGGACATCACAAAGTTATGTCATGACGACACAAGGTTGTGAAGAAAATCTGAAAATGAATGAATTATCTTCAGTCTTGATTTGAGTCAGTTTTAAATGTACGAGACCTGTATAATAACCTTTGTTCCTGCAGTCTGCTTCAGTGTTGTCGTCTCACGACCAGTGAACTAGAAATCATGGTGTCATTTGTGCGTCCTCAGCCTGCACCGACAGCTCCGGCGCTCCCCATGCTCACGGCGAGGTGTGGAAGGCCTCGAAGGACGCCTGCTGCATGTACCGCTGCGACAACGACTCCATCGTCCCCTTGGAGTACGACTGCTCCGACGTGGCTGTGCCCGTGTGCCGCAGAGCAGGGGAGGTGATCATCAGCCTGGCTCACGACACCAGCTGCTGCCCACAGAGAGTCTGCGGTGAGGCGGCAAGTTTGAAATGTTCAAACTGAAGAAGTTGGTGTAGAATTAGAAAATCCAATGTTGAAGATGTGATTTCTGGCTCTGCAGTTTGTAACCAGAGCCTGTGTGACCTGGTCCCTCCTGAGTGTAAGTACGGGGAGAAGCTGGTTTCGTACTACAGGCAGGACTCCTGCTGTCCGCACTACGTCTGTGGTGAGTTTCTCTTTCTCCGACTTTTTATTTAGCCTGAATATAAGATGATATTTCTTTCTAGAAGTAACGTCCTAAAAGTATATGATGTGATTTTGTGTTGACAGCACCAGATGTGTTTCTTGGTGACAGAGAGGAGTTGTGTTTTATTTTGAGAGTTTCATTCTGTTTATAGTTTAGCCTGTTGTGCTGCATCGGCCAGTAGGCGGCCATCGGGTGTGTCATCTTACGATACGCGTCAAACATTGTTATTAACAGAACTGCGTCGTACAGCTAGTTACTGATGCAACATATCTTTGGAAAGCTAATATTCTTCTGATTCGACTGATGTAAACCATTAACAAAGTCGACGTCAGTCACCTAAGAATCATCATATTAATCCACAGATCGATAACATTCAAACAAAAACGGTCTTGGTACTTTGCCAAAGGTCCAGACGATCCAATCCAGTAACATAATCAGTCCAAAACACACTATTACATCAAAGAATAGCCACAGTCTGCTGTTGCGTAATCTCAGAGCAGCCAGCAGCTACGTGTAAACTTTGATTTATTTTCCCTTGTAACTCCTGTTCGCATGTAAACACAGCCGCTCTCTTGCTATCAAAATGGTGGCTAGCAGCTCCTATTGGGTTAAGTGGGCTGTCAATCTGAACTTGACCCAATCGGAGCTGGCATGGGCTGTCCACAGCCTACAATAGCCAACTAGATACCTCGTTGACGGCCAGTGCTTGCCCCTCTTCTGACGTGTAAAGACTGAGCCAATTGCAACCGATTGCTCTGATGACTGGCGTATCGTTTAGCCAATGAAATTTCCAACATGCAGATGTGCTGCTTCACAGTCCGTGTTTCGTCCCCAATAAACATGAAAGACGTTTATTTGTCTAAATTTTAAACCATATGACCAGTTTTGTAAAAGTATGATTTTTAGTGTAAAAGTAGCCTTTTTAGCCTGGTTGGTTACCATGGTTACAAAGGGTCCTTTGGAGTCTCCAAATGGCCTTTGTGGAAAACGCCTAAACAAAATGAGGAAAAAAATCTGTAAAATATTCATTTTCTGTGGTATTGTTATCAAATTTGATCATGGGCTAGTCAAGGCTTCATGCTAGGGTCCCATTGTGTTTTCCAGCTCTTAAGTCCCAGCTAGAGTCATCTGCAGGCATCTGTTTACCAACAAATATTCAGGCGAAAATAAAAACCTTCAACTGCTACTACTCAATGCCAGTAGCACTTTCAAAAGCAACCAAGACCATGCATGTACTCCAAATGGTTCAAGAACAGCTTTCAATTTACTTTGGGTATTCCTCAGGCAGGCGTTTTAGGCGAATCTGACCCGCCTCTTAAGAGGTTAGACTTAGTTCAGAGTTAGTTTAACCTGGAGGATGGTGTGATGTGTTTTGTCGCCTCGTTGGAAAGGTCTTCACTGCAGCATTCTGAGAGAGCAGGACAGACTAGATCCCAAAATATGCATTTTACATTAGAGCAGGTGATGTTTATTTCTACATCCGTCATCACAGCATGAATAAAAGAACATTTGTGGAGGCTGTGATTCTAGTTCACCTTGAGACACTAGAACTGTTTCACTGCAGCGTCTCATTGGTGTCGATCTCCTCATTTAACTCTCAGTGAGAAAGTGAAGAAGAGTGTTTCCCAACACGTGGATCTGTTGGATGAATTAGTTTCTGTGTGTTGCAGAGTGTGACCCTGATCTCTGTGAGTCGGAGGTTCCCACCTGCAGAGAGGACCAGACTCTGATCGCCACCAGAGCCGACGGCAGCTGCTGTCTGGCCCACATCTGCAGTCAGTTCACACACACGTCACATCAGCTCCTGTGTTTATGTCCAGTCGTCAGCAGGTTCATTCAAAGTGTGTGTTTCCCGCAGTGTGTTCCTCCTCCTGTCCGGAGACTCCTCCTCTCTGTTGGGACGGGGAGGTGCTGACGGTCGACGGGAACGTCACCGACCGCTGCTGCCCCGCCTACCAGTGTGGTCAGAGCACGCACACACACACACACACACACACCCACACACACACACACAGACAGACAAACACACACACACACACCTTCTAACATTAACACAATAGTGACGTTCCCTCTCCTCTTCCTCCCATGTCATTATTATTTCTCCCTCATGGTAATATATAGGATTCAGTGGTACCATGTATATTTACTTTAAGTGCAGTACTTGCACAAAGTTGTGATTCTTGTACAAGTATGTTCTTTTCATTCTTCTTTTTTGTTTCATATAGGAAAATATGAAAAAAAAGTCGGTGTCTCTGTAATTTCTTGTTTTTCTCAGATACAGATTTATGCAGAAGTTTTGACACGTTTATAATTTTGTTGATTGATGTTTGGATTGAACAGAAGGAAATAAAACCTCTGCAGAATCTCTCTTCAAACATCAAGCCACTCTTATGTCAACATTTTATAAACTTTAATTATAGATAGAAAAGATAATTGTGGGTGTACATGAATAGATTTGTCGTGTGTGTGTGTGCAGTGTGTGAGCCCTACAGGTGTCTTCAGCTCAGTTGTGCTGTTGGGATGTCAGTGTTGTCGACGTCCGGTCCGAGTCGCTGCTGCCCAAACCAAACATGTGGTACGTCACGTGACAGTTCACGATGCATTCAGGTCCCAAACCTCCGTCTGCAAGTCATAGCTTGTTCACCTTATCTTGGTTTTTAAATCAGCTTCAGAGTCGGGTCCTTTTTCTCATAGAAAAGATTGAAATTAGGTTTATATCAGGTCACAGATTTAGTTTATGATGATGCAGAAACTTGAGTTGTTTGTAGACTAAACATCTGAAACATGAAGCTGAAGTGAGGAGATGTCGATCCTGTTTGTTTTCTGCTTCCAGAATGTTCCTGTGAGAAAATCGCTTCCCCAAAATGTGGCCTGGTACGTCCTGACTTTTATAATTCAGTTTGTCTCTTCGCACATATTTTAGTGTATCTATGTATATATAGAACTCTGAGTTTAACATGTAAATTCTGCCTTTTTGTTGATTTTCATGTTTGAACCTGAATAAAGAAAATCTGTCACAAGCTTGAATGTTGTGTTCTAAGCTCTTTGTCCTCGTGCTCTGCAGGGAGAGGCCGCTCAGCTGGACCGGGCCTTCCTGTCCGACCCACAGAACCAGTGCTCCTGCAAAAGATACAAGTGTGGTGAGAAATGATTTAAGATGTAGAAACAACATGAGCAACAAAAAGGTTATTTCTGCCAGTTTCCATTAGAAAGTGCATCTACTGCCGCTCTGTCCACCATGACCTCTGACCTCTACCTGTGTGTGTGGTTAGTGCGCGAGGCGGTGTGTGTGTTCGGCGAGCGGGGGGTGCTGCGGCCAGGCCAGACTCTGGTGGAGCACGGGGACGACGGCCTGTGTCACAGCCGGCAGTGCAGCCGCAGCCTCGACCCGGCGAGCGGCTTCCACCTGCTCCGCACCTCCAGCATCAACTGCTCCACCCACTGCCAGCCGGTGAGACCCCCCCCCCCCTCTGCAGAGACCCTGCAGCCTCTTCTGGTTCTGTTATTTCACTCTGAAATGTTTGCACGTGTTTCAGAATCAGATCTACGTCCCTCCCAAAGACCAGTCGACATGTTGTGGTGCTTGTAAGAACATTTCTTGCCTCTATGAACATGAGAACGGGACGGTGGCGCTCTATAAGGTAGGAGGTACTTTTCAAAGGAGTTTAAAACTTTATTTTGTAGTTACTAAAGGTGATTATATATTTGATGTCAAGTTTTCAGAAACTTGTTGATGATGTGTGTGTGTTTTCAGCCGGGGAAATCCTGGGTGTGGAACTGTGTGAAGTTCGACTGCAGAGACACTTTGTCCGGACCCACACTCATCTCCTACTCCTTCAGCTGCCCCCCCTTCAATGAGACCGAGTGTATGAAGGTCAGACACACACAGGCACACACAGAGACACACACACACACACACACTCACAGTCATGCTTTCCTCCTGACCAGTGTTGTGCAATAATGCTTTAAAAGTGATACCATAAAATGGTGTGCCTTTCGGCATTCAATAAATTTGGTTATCAAACTAAAATATAAAATATTAACATTTAAAATATTAATATTAAATCATAACTTCAATTAGTTAAAGTTACCTCGGGGCACCACCCCTCAAAGGAAGGGACAAGATAGCCAATTTATTGATTAAGTCTCATAAAAGTACTAACTACAAATTTGGAACTCTTATAACTATAATCATATTTACCATCTAGATAGTTAGCTAAGTTGAAGGATATGGAGTTCTTGACAGTGTAGAGGTTGGCAAAATTCACAAGCTACACAGCAGCAGCTAGCTTCCCCCCCAGCTTCCACACACAGTCAGCAGGGACTCCCTGTACTAACTACTACCAAGTGTTTGCTTCTAACTTGTCGGTGTTTGACAAACAGTGTCATGATAGCTGTGGAATTAAAGTCGTGACAGCGGGTTTTTGCGCTGTTACCACCGCAGTTAGCATGGTGGCTAGCAGGCTAGCGCCGTTATGAAAGTTCGTTATAACCGTATGTGACCGTACACACATGCCGTCAGGGCTCTAACCAGCCACCGTCAGGCGGACAACTCCGCTGGCTTAACACACTTGTCACATTAATCGTAGAATCGATTAAGGTCCGGAAATGACGTCCTGCAGAAATGACTTTGTGCGGAAATTAAGTCGTTAGGGGACCAATCACAGCCAAGGGCTATCCCTAGGCTCTCCGACATGCCGACGTGTAGTTAGAAAAATCAGAGGTGCTCGAAAAGCTCTCTGAGGTACCAGGAGAAGGCGTTCCACGACGATGAGGGCAGTTCTATCTGTCCGTGTCCGGAAAAATGGAGTAGCATATATCGGCCTTAACTAACATTAACTTTCAAATAACTTGTAACCACAATATCCCAACACATATCAAACTTATAATCATCACACAGAATCGATTAAACAGTCTTGCTTAGCCTAGTATAATCATTAAGCCCAGTTGTGTTACCCCTCCGTTGTGGGGAAAAGGAAGAAAAAAGGAAGTTGCAGTTCAGTTCGCAGTTCTGTGAAGTCTTCTGTCTGGTCGTTGGGTTTCTGCCTTAGCGGTTCTGTTGAGCTGTGCAGATAAGATGCCGTTTGGAGTTCTCCTGCAGGACATCGAGTCGCTGCTCGGAGTTTGGTAGAGCTTGAAGTGCGAGGAGGTTTCCTCGGTGAGATGAGCTGGAAGCTGCACCTTTGCACTCCTCTCGTTGGATGGGAAGAGAAGATGTGAGCTGGAGCAGCCAGGCTTCCCCCTTGGCGAAGCAGGAAAAGAGGCTGGCAGCCTTCCTTTCTCAGACAGGTGTCTGAGGAGGAGGGGGAGAAGTGTCCTTATAGTTGCCCGGTGACCTCACAGGTCCTTGGCCCAGAGTGACCGATAGGAAGCTTTTCACACCTCTGTGTGAAGTTGAGGAATCCTGGTAGACTGAGTTCCCTGTGCTCTGGCTTTTTCCAGAACAATGGAACCTTTGGCATCCTGGGAGACTGAGTTTGGGAGGCTTGCTCCTGAACAAAGAAAACTAAGAAGTTTCAGGCTTTTGACTACCCAAGAAGGCCTGAGAGAAGGCCTGTGGTTTCACAAAAACCATGTCCCTACACCAGAGTCTCACATTTTATTGAGTTGATTCTAAAATATGACTTTTAAATCAATATTTTCTTAGTTTTCAAACTAATAAACATCTAATTTAATTTGTCAATATTTGGTGTTTGTTCCTGTTTCGTAATTGTTTTGCTTAAACCTGATATAGACGATATACAAGCACTTTAACTGCTGAAAAAAGTTAATTGATTTATAAATTTTTCTCATCCTAAGAATAGATGATATTTTCCATCAGGGACTTTTTAACATAGTTTTCCCTTTTGTCTGCTCGCAGATCGGTGGAACAGTCGTAAGTTACATGGACGGATGCTGCAGAACATGTGAGTATCTGACTTGAGCGTAGCGGCAGTGTTGTAGTTTAGTGTAGAGCTGTAGCTGCAGCTGACACTGAAGAGCGCCCTCACCTGCCGCTCAACATGTTTCCGACATGTTTGCCCTTCAGTTTGTTCGTTTCAGTCCAAAACCTGTATTCAGATCAGAGAAGCACCTTTTTCACAGTGCCACACGAGTGAAGCAGCTCTCACTGAAAGGCTTCTGATGACATACAAGTGGGTTTGTGGTTTGTGTGCTGCAGCTCACCAACATGTACCAATCCCACCAGGTACTGGACTCCCTCTGCTCCCTTTCCCCGTTAGCCCCCTGACTCCCACAGTTAACACAAACTGTGAACGAGGTACCATAACAACAAGGCCAATCCGTGCCATTGTTGAAATTCAACAATGTACTCCCTCCAAAGATAATAACAAGGATGAATCCCCCCCCTCCCCCCCCAAGTGGGACTCCAACCCTCCTCCAGAACAGTCCTCTCAGATGTTGCCTTATTTCTGGTCAAATTAAAATCACTACAACAGGTTTTGTCGTATGATTCATTCTCCTCGCTTCAAAAACCCATTACTCTCACAGGACGACTTTTTGTGTCGTACGAGTGTTTAAATTAAAAAGACGAAGTAGTGACATCACAATATGATGCCCTCAAAAGAGGCGGGGCCTCCAACAAGCAGGCCACAGAAATGACATCACACTTGAGAGGACAGAAAGGAAACCCCGCCCCTTCCCCAGTGGATCACGTACATGTACACGACAGTCAAACTCTGTCCCCATTAGCACTGTCTGGGCAGTGCATTGTTGATTGACAACAATGTGCTGTTGGTAGTGGCCCAGTAGTCGGGCTTAGACGTCTGCATGTGTCAGTAGATGCTGAGGTGGGAGGGGGTGGAGGGGGTGTGTGTGTAGGTCTGCTCCTCGAATATGTAGCAGCTGTGGAACATCTGCATGCTTCTGCACTACCGCCGCCAGGGGGCACTGTGTGGAAAACTGAAGCTACTATGTGAGGCACAAAGCCCCATCAGTGTGAAACTGAACATTTATTTAAAACATCGACAGTAAATAAAGATGGATTACGTGTTTCCACTTCCTCCTTCTGTGGGAAAGTGAAGCCAAAATATCTCAGGTACGAACGCTGCCATCTTGTGTCACTGGAGTGAAGCTGCAGTATCGACGTTCTGACAAATAATATTTAACGTGTGTGAGACCTTTTAGTCCGGCACAATTTGAAGTGTTCTTTTTGTTCATTACAATTATATAATAAACTATTGGTTAATTGTTTCAGCTCTACGTGTAAACGCTGTCATGTAAATAAATTGGAACTAAACCATATTTAAAATACTCATGTTTTACACATTTAAACATTTGAAGTTAGTTTTTCAGTGTTTGAGTTTCGTTCCACCACCAGAGAACTCTGTGAGCGATAAGTAGCATCAGGGGCTGATGGGTAATGTAGTATTTAGGGCCGTGTAACTTGTACATGTAACTAACCAATTTCCATAATGTAACCAAAAGGATTCTAATGTTGAATTTATTCCCTTTTTAAAATATATTCTTACATCTTCAGTTTCTTCTTTTTAACAAGTCCAGGACGCTGCTTCATGTTTACATTGAAGAAAAATGAGAAAATTCGACACATGGTTGAATTATTAATTATGACACAAATATTTACTTATTTGACTCATATTCCTGATATATGTACCTCACTTACTCACAGATGTTGAACAGACGTGTTTAAAACGGTCAGAGGAAGAACAGGAAACAGCTGATGTGCCTCACATAGCAGCTTTGTTCTCTGTAGTTATTTTATCTGTTGTGTTTTTGCAAAATGCCAGAAATACTTTAGACATGTTCACACAGACCTCATATCCCCTGATGGTGAAAAAAGTCTCTGCTGCCGCCATATTGAAGAGAGAGGCTGATCACTTCAGATTATAGAAAATATCATAATTTAAAATATGTTTTGTGCTGTTTTCTGATGAAACCAGGAAACAGGGAATAAAGAGTTATTATACACAATGCTACATTCTGAATTTACATAGAACAGAAATATTACCGGTGATATTTCTGCCAAATTAAACTATGTAAAAGTTTGAAAATCCACATTTTGGTCTTTCTAACAAACCAAACTGCGACAGTCAGACAGATGAAGCCGACAGACAGATTCACAGCCTCCTCTTTAACAACATGGCCGCTGCGTTGATGTGTGTTGGTGTGAAAATGTTGATGGAGCACTGGTTTCAACTGGTTTGAAGAAGTTCACTGTGGGAGATAAAAGCATGACGCTGCTCAACATTTCATTTTCTCTGGGAAGTTTCCTCCCGAGTTGTTTTTATTTTTAACTTTCAAACTTTCTCCTTCATCCAACTCGTCGTCCGTCCATTAAAGCAGCTTCTCAGCTTGTGCCTGATCGACGGCCTGAACGTTCTTCTTCTCTCCTCTCTGTCACGCTTCTTCTCTTTCCTGCTGTTTGCTGTGTCGCTACATTTGTCAGATCACGTGTGTTTTCTTGATTTTTTCATGCTCATTTCGTTCGGACTGATTTTTGGTGTGAACAGGCAAAGAAGATGGAAAGTCGTGTCAGCGGGTGACGGTGAGGATGACGATCAGGAAGAACGACTGTCGCAGTAACAGGCCGGTATGTTTGTGTCCAACGTGATTCCTGGTTCATTCAATAAGAAATAAGAAAATCTGGTTATTGGTGCTAATTGTATGTGAAATAAGAATTTCCATAAAAGAACCGTCCATTTAAATCAAAACAAATCAATGTAATTGTTTCTGGAAACGTAATTTTTCACATGTTTTGAACTTTGTGTTTACATGTGGACAAATTTCACATTTTAAATATGAATCTCTAGTTAACACTAGCAACTAATTGGATTTGCACAACTGGAAATAGGAAAGTGTTTGAACTCTCCCAGTTCACACACCCAATTTCATTTCAAAGCTAAAATTACCCACAGTTCATTTGTATATCATATATCATATATGGCAATTCAAAGTACTTTTCATAAGATATAAGAGGCATCATGACGAATTGTCAAAGCAACATTAGACAATATCAGAAAGAAGCATTTAAACAGAAATTAAAAGACAGTAAAAAGAATTGAAGAAATATACAGACTGGATGTTGAGCACAGACCAGTTGAGGATGTCATAATTTAAAGGATGTGAAGAATCTTCAGTTTAATTGGACAGCAACTTAAAAATCACACTTTTAATTCAAAGAAATGTGTCCACTCCTCTGGGCGACTTCCAGCCGTGTGACCTTCTGCACTGACGCTCTGTGTCCTGCAGGTGAACATCGTGTCATGTGACGGGAAGTGTCCGTCCGCCAGCATCTACAACTACAACATCAACACGTACGCTCGCTTCTGCAAGTGCTGCCGGGAGACGGGGCTGCAGCGGCGCTCGGTGCAGCTCTACTGCAGTGGCAACGCAACCTGGGTCAGCTACAGCATCCAGGAGCCCACCGACTGCTCCTGCCAGTGGTCCTGAACACACACACAGAGTACGATGATCTGGTGCCTCTGCTGGCAGGGAGGTCAAACTGCAGCTTCATCTGAAGCAGTCGACACGTGACGACTTTATTTGTCATTTATATTTATAGATGGTATTTTAGCCGAGAAAAGTTTTGTTGGTGCAAGATACAAATTTTACAACAATTAAATGTACAAACTGCACTTAAAGCTGTTTATGTGTCATTTTACCATCATCTGTTGTTAAAGATGGACGACATGGCTGCTCCTCAAAAGTGAAGCAAAATCATCTTGCTGGCTGGCTGCAGTATAATTCATAAATCTTGCCTCCTCCATGTTAGTAGTTGGGATCAGAGATATTTTGGCTTCATTTTTGAACGACAGGAGGAAGTTGAGACGTCGTCCATCTTTATTTTACAGTCCATGGTTCAAAGTTACTGTTCAATCTGCTCTAGCGCCACCTCCCTGTCAGCCTGCACACTCTCCACATCTCCTCCCATTGTGCCTGGTTTTTATAAATAACTAAGTTTTCTAATGTATGAAAATGTTTTGCAACATCAAACACTTTGAGATTTCCCTCTTATGTGTATATTTACTGATTACACACATCTTTTAGATAATCAGAGGGAGTCAGGTGAATGAACTGATTTGAATCCAGCAGTAGGTGGAGCACTTTGTTATTTATTTATTGGAGTTCGATAGAGCAAAGCTGTTTTTATTTCGTGGAAACATTTGAACAAACACTGGATAATTTAAAGTTAAAGATGATTTGTATTATACAAATGTACATTTGCATTTTCAATAAATATTTCCTTCTGAAAAACTAAAAAAGGTTTTCGTCTGTTTATTAGATAACAGGATGCTGTGCAATATAGATGATGTTAACCCTGGTTATTAATATTATTATACTCATGTCAGGATGTTCTGCTGCCCCCTGGCGGCCAAACATCGGCTGAACAGACATCAGGTCTTGATCCTGGATCAGCAACAGGAGACGCTCACAGTCAGGACTCAGTGTTAAAGTGAAGATCTGGATCAATTATCATTATTAACTAAATTCCATCCCAATAAAATATGAACTGTGAACGTGACCCTGTTCATTTTCATGTGTATGAACTGGACTGAGAACTGGTTGTTTTCAAGAGTGAACTGGTTCAACAGGGCGGAGGAGCCTGAGAACAGGGAGCGGTCAGACTCCATTTTCACTGGGATGAGCAGAAGGAAGAAAAGTGAGCAGGTGAGTGTGAACACAACTTTATGAAGGTTTTACTGTCGCACTGCCCCCCCACAGCCAGCCCGTCCATTAGGTGGTACAGGCCAGTTTCTTCATGTTCCACACTAGAGGTGTGGAAAGGTCTCGATTCCTAGATGCATCACGATGTGGACTCTGCTATCAGGACACGGACGTTCACTTTGTGTTGGTTTGATTCTCTACAGTTTATGGACACATGTTTAAACTTGCAACACAAATCGGGACGTGACTCTCACACACACACACACACACACACACACGCACATAGAGTCACATGGACTCCAGTAAATGCAGAGAGAAGCAGCCAGTTCAGACTTTGTTTTAACTGTAACGAGCAAAGGGAGGAGACGTGAAGTCTGAGGCTGGTGAGTTTTCAGCAACATTAATATTATTCATTCATGTTGTTTTACTGTCACAGACTCTGAGTCAGTTTTCTACTCGTGGACTTTAGAGAGAAGAAGATTCAGGAGGAACTTCTGTCAGCTATGATTGGCTGAGTCCAACACATTCAATCTACAACTGTCTCAGGTTACCGTGATAACAGGGACACAGTGTAGGAGGGTTGACTCTGTTGCGGTGGACTAGTGGCAGAAACTTGGACTATGGGCAGAAAAGGTCTCTGGTTCGTCTCTGGTTCGACTCCACGGAGAAAAAACAAAAAGACGAACCTGGATGATCTGTCCAAAAATCCAAGAAGAATCTCCCTACCCTGTCTAGGCCCCCTGAGCAAGGCACCTTAATCCCCCAACATCTGCTCCCCGTGCGCCGTACATGGCTGCTCACTGCTCTGTGTGTCCTGCACCAGATGGGTCAAAAGCAGAGGTTAAATTTCCCTCCTTGCATGAGTGTGCCTGTGCATGTGTTTGGGACAAATAAATGTATCTTAATCTTAATCTTAATTTGAAGAAACATTGAGTTTACGTACCTGGCTTCATTGTGTGTGTTTGAGCTCACCGTGTTTTTCCTCTCAGACTGAAGATGAGTGGTCATGAAGAGGAAGTGGAGGACAGAGCAGAGTGTCCAGGGTCCAGCTGTGTGTCTCTGAAGAGTGACATGTCCATGGAACCTCCTATCCTCTTCAGGAATGAACCCGGACCCTCACACACAAAGTAAGAGACCTGCTACAAACACGTGAACCTCCAAACTGAATCCTCAAAGAATGAACCAGTGAATGATGTGTTCTGAATACAAACATGTTTGTGTTTGCAGAGGTCAGGACCACAGACTGAGAGCAGAGTCTCCAGGGTCCAGCTGTCTGTCTCTGAAGAGTGACTGGTCCATGGAACCTCCTATATTCTTCAGTAATGAACCTGGACCCTCACACACAGAGTAAGAGACTGTTTCTACTGGGACCTGCTCTGAAGAGGATCTAGTTTCCTCTTGTGTGGCCCCTGCATTAGGACACAGCTTCATTGAAGTTGGTGACTAATCTCTCAGAATCACTCAAAGAGCTCCGACCTCCACCAAGAACCAACACGCTCCTTATGAAACCAACCAACACACAAACATACAGGCTGAAAACAAAACCTCCTTGACAGAAGTAATGACAACCTGTGACTGTGACATGTGAGTTATCAGGAAATGTCTTCACAGGGAGAAGAAGAGGAGTCATGTTTGTTGTGCTTCGTGTCAGGACGTCCTGAAGGACCCAGTCTCCAACAGCTGTGGACACTGGTTCTGCAGACAGTGCATCACCTCATACTGGGACCAGTCTGGTTCTTCAGGAGACTCCTCCTGTCCCCAGTGTGGACAAAGATCCAGAACAGGAGCTGGAGGTCAGACAGCCGGTCAGAGCAGCACTGTACATGTGTCTGCTGATGTCTTCACTTCTGACAACAGCACATGTTGTTTTATTTTGTTCCTTCATACAGCATCAACATTTAACATCGTTATAAAAGCACAAAGTTAAAAATCTTTTATTTTCTGTAGTTTTTCTCTATCTGATGAAAACAATCAGCAGATTCTCAGATTCTCTGTCTCTCACGTTGTTTCTTGTCTTTCAGCAGATCGTGGTCTGCAGGAGGATTCAGATGAACATAAGCTCAGTGTGAGGAGGAGATGTGAACATGTGACTGAAGGAGCTGATGAAACAGGAAGTAGAACCCTCCTCAACAGGATCTACACTGAGCTCTACATCACAGAGGGACAGAGTGAAGAGGTTAATACTCAACATGAGGTGAGGCAGCTTGAGACGACTTCCAAGATGAAGATCCTCCAGGACACTCCCATCAAGGTCCACGACATCTTTAAAGCCTCCACTGACCAGCAGAGCAGCATCAGAGTCGTCCTGACCAACGGCGTCGCTGGCGTTGGAAAAACCTTCTCGGTGCAGAAGTTCACTCTGGACTGGGCAGAGGGTTTAGAAAACCAGGATGTGGGTCTGCTGACTGTGCTTTCGTTCAGGGAGCTGAACCTGGTGAAGGACCAGCAGCACAGTCTTCTCACGCTGCTCCATGTTTTCCATCCAGCGTTACAGAAGCTCACGGCAGAGATGCTCGCTGTCTGTAAACCTTTGTTCATCTTTGACGGCCTGGATGAAAGCAGACCTTCTCTGGACTTCAACCACAGGGAGCTTGTGTGTGAGGTCACACAGAGGTCATCAGTCAACGTGCTGCTGACAAACCTCATCCGGGGGAATCTGCTTCCCTCGGCTCTCGTCTGGATAACCTCCAGACCTGCGGCAGCCAATCAGATCCCTCCTGCATGTGTTGACAGGGTCACAGAAGTACGAGGCTTCACTGACACCCAGAAGGAGAAGTACTTCAGGAAGAGATTCAGTGATGAAGAGCTGTGCAGCAGAATCATCTCACACATCAAGACGTCCAGGAGCCTCCACATCATGTGTCAAATCCCAGTCTTCTGCTGGATCAGTGCTACAGTTCTGGAGCACATGTTGACCACAGACCAGAGAGGAGAGCTGCCCAAGACCCTGACTGACCTGTACTCACACTTCCTGCTGGTTCAGACAAAGAGGAAGAACAACAAGTATGGTGAAGGACATGAGACGACTCCACAGCAGCTGACGGAGGCTGACAGGGACGTTCTCCTGAAGCTGGGGAGGCTGGCACTTAAACATCTGGAGGAAGGAAACATCATGTTCTACCAAGAGGACCTGGAGCGGTGTGGTCTTAATGTCACAGAGGCCTCAGTGTACTCAGGAGTTTGTACTGAGATCTTCAGAAGAGAGTGTGTGATCTTCCAGAAATCAGTCTACTGCTTTGTGCATCTGAGCGTTCAGGAGTTTCTGGCTGCAGTCTACATGTTCCACTGTTACACCAAGAGTAACACAGAAGAACTCAACAACTTCTTGGGAACTTATGGGAACACAGACCGTACCTTCTCCCTGGATGACCTCCTGAAGAGAACCATGGAGAAATCCCTCACCAGTACAAATGGTCATCTGGACCTGTTTGTTCGCTTCCTTCACGGCCTCAGTCTTGAGTCCAACCAGAGAGTCTTAGGAGGCCTGCTGGGTCGGACAGGGAACAATCCAAAGATCATCCAGAGAGTCTTAGGAGGCCTGCTGGGTCGGACAGGGAACAATCCAAAGATCATCCAGAGAGTCTTAGGAGGCCTGCTGGGTGTGACAGGGAAGAATCCAAAGATCATCCAGAGAGTCATCAGCAACCTGAAGGAGATGCAGAGTGATGACATTTCTCCTGACAGAAGCATCAACATCTTCCACTGTCTGACTGAGATGAACGACCACTCAGTTCATCAGCAGATGCAACAGTTCCTGACGTCAGAGAACAGATCGAAGGAGAAACTCTCTGAGATCCACTGCTCAGCTCTGGCCTACATGCTGCAGATGTCAGAGGAGGTTCTGGATGAGTTGGACCTGGAGAAGTTCAACACATCAGACCAGGGTCGTCTGAGACTGATCCCAGCTGTGAGGAACTGCAGGAAGGTTCGGTGAGTCCAGACATGATCAATAACATGTTCAATCAGTGGAGATGAGTCGTTCTTCAAATACACTCAGTGTTAAATGATTCTCATTGTTTGGGCAGAAAGTTAAACATTATGGTTCACAGCAGAACTAATAAATACTCTACACTAGTTATCAGGACCTGATCAGCACATGAAGTCACTTAGTGTTGGTTTGATTCCACAGTTTATGAAGCTGCATTTAAACATCACGAAAAGGACTCGTCAACATGTTGTACTCGGTGTTAAAATGAGCGACACGGAATTCAATCGATTCCCAATAAAAACTGTGAATGTGAACGAGTTCATTGTCATCTGCATGAATTGAACTTGGAACTCGTTCTTTTTAAGCGTGAACTGGCTCAACACTGCTTCTGCAGATGGATTCAGTTTCAGATTTCACATTCACATCAAAATGTACAAAGGTTTGGTTGATGGTTTGATTTAAAAGAGAAAAGAAAAAGGTTTTATTCAACCATCCTATATTTGCTAAAAAAAAAGGAGCAAAGGCTAAGAAGCCCCAATTGTTTAGGATAAAGGTTCTTTTAGTTTGGTCAAGAAATGTAATGTTCTAATTAACATAATCCTATGATTGCTCAGCGGCAAAGCAAAGAGACAGATTTAATAATGCCGTGGTAAGTTTAGGATGAGAATCACTGACTGTTCCTTTAAACTGAAGAACCAGAACTGGAAATATCGTTTATTCTTCTTTCTTGTCAAACTAGAATGACCATCCTGCCTTTGTACGCCACCACCAACCAGTGCAGTGTCCGTCCCTCCAGGTTCTTGACATGTGGCATTCACAATAACATGAGGTCACTGTAACCTTTGACCTTTGACCACTGAAATTTAATCAGTTTATCTTTAGTCCAACTGGTCAAAAAGAAATCCCCTGAAGACAGACTTGAGACATCATGTTCAAGAGGCCAGAAACATGTTGTTTGACCTTGAACTTTGACCCTTGACCACCTGAATCGAATGAGTTACTCTGTCAGTCTAAACTAACGCTTGAACCAAATCTGAAAGGATTCTCTTGAGGAGTTTTTAACATGTTCATGAGGCAAAAAGGGGATTTACTATGGTGAGGGTCACATGATCACGTTTTGTATGAATGTTGTGTTTTCTTATTTTATTCTAACAGATATTTTCTTTAATTGCAGACTCGGTGGTTGTGAACTCTCAGAGACTCACTGTGAAGTTGTGGCCTCAGCTCTGAAGTCAGACCCCTCACATCTGAGAGAACTGGATCTGAGTGAAAACTACCTGAAGGACTCAGAAGTGAAGCTGCTGTATTCTGGACTGGAGAGTCCAAACTGTCGACTGGAGACTCTGAGGTCCTTAAATCCTTCTTCACTTTTCAAACTTTCTTTCTTATTGGGTCATTATTTATTTAAATTGTCTCAGTTCTGCTGTGCTCACTGTCCCTCAGTCATCTGTCACTCACCCAGCCTGTCAGTCACGTCCACCTCATCAACTCCATTCACCTGCACTCACCTGCTCCTGATCACTAAGAAAGTGTCAGTAAATAACATGTGGACTGAGGCTGAGCACTCGTCCTCCTCAGGTTTTCAAAATAAGACCCATTCTTATTGAAACATGTCTGACAATTGATAAGTATAGAAACAAACAGGAAGTGACTGTCAGGAGCCGTCCCTACTTTAAACAGTGTTTAATTACACAAACCTGCTCAGTGACCAACACACAGAGAAGAAACTGATGAATGAAACAATTGTCCAACATGTCTGATCTGATGTTTATCTTCAGGTCACAGACTGGATTGAGGTCAGCAGCATGTTGAGACTCTGTGTTGACATGATGACGACCCACAACAACAGGAGGACACAGTCTAATATTCATATTTCTTTATCCAGATTGAAGAGCTGCAGTCTGTCAGAGATCAGCTGTTCTTCTCTGGCTTCAGCTCTGAGGTCAAACCCCTCTCATCTGAGAGAACTGGATCTGACCGAAAATGACATGCAGGACTCAGGAGTGAAGGAGCTGTGCAGTTTTCTACAGAGTCCAACCTGTCGACTGGAGACTCTGAGGTCAGTTCACTGACTGACTTTTGTAGATCTCATATCTATAATACAGCGTTTATACCCAATTTATCTTATTTAATTCAAATTTAACATAATTCCTCTTAATACATAACTTGAATCCATTCATTAATTAATATGTGACATTTTAAATATTCAGCTTCTTGTTAAAACACTGAGTTTAGTTCTGGATTTCCTAAACCGATCTGCAGGACAGAGACCTGTTCCAAAATAATCTATTTCTACTGAATCAGGACTCGTTTTTAGTCCAACATGTCTGATTTCATATTTATCTTCCATGTTATGAGTCTGTGCTGATATGAATATTTGTATGTTATTTTCACACATGAACTCAGTTTAATTTACATTTAAGTTGTATTCTTTATTCAGGTTGAAGGACTGCAGTCTGTCAGAGATCAGCTGTTCCTCTCTGGCTTCAGCTCTGAGGTCTAACCCCTCTCATCTGAGAGAACTGGATATAAGAGGAAACAACAACCTGCAGGACTCAGGAGTGAAGGAGCTGTGTGGTTTTCTACAGAGTCCAACCTGTCGACTGGAGACTCTGTGGTCAGTTCACTGACTGACTTTTGTAGCTCTCATATCTATAAAACAGCATTTATACCCAATTGATCTCATTTAATTATAATTAAACATAATGCCTCTTCATAACTAACTTGATTCCATTCATTAATTAATCTGTGACATTTTAAATATTCAGCTACTTGTTAAAACACTGAGTTTAGTTCTGGATTTTCTAAACTAATCTGCAGGACAGAGACTGGGTCCAAATAATCTGTTTTTACTGAATCAGGACTCGTTTTTAGTCCAACATGTCTGATTTCATATTTATCTTCCATGTTATGAGTCTGTGCTGACATGAATATTTGTTTGTTATTTTCACACATGAACTCAGTTTAATTTACAGTTAAGTTTAATACTTTATGCAGGTTGGAGAGATGCAGTCTGTCAGAGATCAGCTGTTCTTCTCTGGCTTCAGCTCTGAGGTCAAACCCCTCTCATCTGAGAGAACTGAATTTGAGTAACAATGACCTGCAGGACTCAGGAATGAAGGAGCTGTGTGGTTTTCTACAGAGTCCAACCTGTCGACTGGAGACTCTGGGGTCAGACATCATGTTTTATTGTTAAAGGTTCAGTGTGTTGAATGTAGTGACATCTAGTGGTGAATTGTCATGTTGCAGCTGAACTCCCCTCAACTCACCACCCCCTTTCCAAACATGAAAGAGAACCTGTTGTAGCTTCAGTTGTCATAGAAACTCAAAAGGTTTAGTTTGTCCAGTCTGGGATACTGTAAAAAAACACGGCAGCCTCTGTAGAAAGGACCTGCTCCTGATGTAAAAATAAAATATTTAAATATAATGTAGTTAAATGTAAATGTCTCATTTTAGGGTAAAGAAAACAACAATTAGTTTTGAAACAGTTCAGAACGCAGCAGCTTCTCACTGGTATTAAACGGCAACATCACATCTCCCTGATCCTCGCCTCTCTTCATTGGCCCCCTGTCCGTTTTAGAATTGATTTTAAGATTTGACTGATCAATTTTTTTGCTTTTAAAGCATCTGGCCCCAAACTACATCACAGAATTATTGAGCCTGTATGTTCCTTCACGCAGTCTTAGATCCTCAGGTGGATTCTGCTGTTCCAAAGTCCAGGTTGAAAACTATACCGTGACCGTGCTTTTACCATCAGGGCCCCTCTGCTTTGGAACGGCCCCCTGAGGAGATAAGGCAGAGTCAGTGACTTATTTTAAATCACTTCTTAAAACCCATTTTTATTGACTTGCTTCTATGTGATGCTGTGTTTTTACTGTTTTTATAATTTTCACCTTTTATTTACTTGTTCATTTATCTCTTTTGTCATTTTACTGCTTTTATGGGTTCAAGTTTTTATTAACTTTTCTTGCTTTGTGTTCAATACACTTTGTAAACTCTGTTTTAAAAAAGTACTATATCAGTAAAGTTTATTATTGTTATTCTTTATTCAGGTTGTTTCTCTGCAGACTGACAGAGATCAGCTGTTCTTCTCTGGCTTCAGCTCTGAGGTCAAACCCCTCTCATCTGAGAGAACTGGATCTGAGCTTCAACGTCCTGCAGGACTCAGGAGTGAAGGAGCTGTGTGGTGTTCTACAGGGTCCAAGCTGTCGACTGATGACTCTGAGGTCAGTTCACTGACTGACTTTTGTAGATCTCATATCTATAATACAGCATTTATACACAATTGATCTCATTGAATTAAAATATAACATAATTCCTCTTCATTCATAACTTGAATCCATTCATTAATTAATCTGTGACATTTTAAATATTCAGCTATTTGTTAAAACACATCTGAGTTTAGTTCTGGATTTGCCTAAACTATTTGTCTGTTATTGTCAGTCATGAGCTCAGTTTAATTTACAGTTAAGTTTGACACTTTATCCAGGTGGGAGAGCTGCAGTCTGTCAGAGATCAGCTGTTCTTGTCTGGCTTCAGCTCTGATGTCAAACCCCTCTCATCTGATAGAACTGGGTCTGAGTGGAAACAGGCTCCAGGACTCAGGAGTGAAGGAGCTGCTTGATCTACAGAAAAGTCCAACCTGTCGACTGGAGACTGTGAGGTCAGTAGATGGTTGGAATCAGCCCACGCTGCTTTCATCAGTATTTAAACAAACACAGTCAATAGCAGAGAATCAGGGTCTGTGCTACCAAGCAGGATTTGTGGTTATCAGGTTAACTTCAGGTTTAGTTTTTTCAGTCCTACGAAGCTCGTCCACTTCTTAACGAGGTAAATCACCATGGTAACTTCTGATCAACGGCTAACCTGCTCCAGGTTAAGTTGGAGATCAACATGTATAGAAGCTCCGCCCACTGAACACAGTGACTCTACACAGGATGTGTCCTCAAAGACAGTGTGTGTCCTCAGAGACAGTAAGACAGTGTGTCTCCTCAGAGACAGTAAGACAGTGTGGGTCCTCAGAGACAGTGAGACAGTGTGTGTCACATCCTGGGATTCAAACGTTTCTCATCAAGAATTATCTTCTCTTCCACTCGTCTTGTTAGTAAACAACAAATTCAGATCTTGTGGCCTCGAGTTATTTATCTCGTTCACACACGTTATTATATCGTGGTCACGTAATATATTTTTACCAAATGCCACCAGGGGGCGCTGTAACTTACACATTGACACAATCCCAGATGTTTTACCAGATGTTCTTCTTGCATTTAGCAGCTGTGACTGAGTTTCTTTTATTCTGGATCATGTGTTTGTTCTCCTCTGATTTTTATTATAGAACAGTTTGATCCTGGTTGTGAAATATGAGGCTCTGCTGTCAGTCAAACTGTCCATGTCTGTGATTGGTCATACGCAGTAAACCCCGCCCCTTTTATGTGCACGTGCTCACACAGTGAAACATGGCTTCACCTGTAACAGCAGTAAATCCACCTCTCAGGTGTCCACTCTGCACTTTGACATGCAGAGGACACACACTGAGCTCTTAGCGTGTTCATTCCAACACATGAACATGAAGCAGAGAGGAAGCTGCTCCACCTCTGAACAGGACTGAAGTCCCTGCTGCTCTTTCTACTGGATGAGCTGCATCACTGACTCACAGCTGATGAAGTGAGTCTCTGGAAACACTGACGTCTTCTTCTCTCAACAGATGGTGATCTTTGTTGAGCTGAGTGTGAAGAGGACAGTGTGTGTGGACGGAGGCTGAGCTGTGTCCTGAGGATCCAGAGGCTGAAGCAGCAGCAGCTTGTGTGTAGAGCGGCTCTGACTGGGCCTTGTTACTGGGAGGCAGAGTGGAGACAGAGCTCAAGAGGAATCAGAGGAGGTGAGCTGCTCTGAGATCAGCTGTCACACAGAGTCCAGTCCACCATCCTCCCTGTTTGACACAGCATCATCAGTGGATCTGCTGCTGCTCTTTCCTTTGACTCAGTGTCTGCAGACACACTCACCCTCCTCCACTCTTTTATTCACTCACATATTCTGAACACAAACACTCTAGAGTCTGGAGTGATTTGTCTTGTGTGTTTTCTGGGTCTAATGTTTAAAAATGTATTTACGGAAATAAAAAAAGATACCAAACATCAGCAAGGTGAAACTAAATTTAACATGGCATTTAAAACTAACCGCAGTAGCCGAGGACTCAAAAGGATTCAGGCATGTTCCTATTATATCAGGACGACAATCAACGACAGGAAGTTAAGACAGAAAAGACACACAAGGAACAGAGACTACAAAATAAAACAGGAAACAGAAAACACAAAGACTGAAATCGACAAACTAAAATGACAGAACATTACACCATGGTTCAAAGTTACTGTTCAAACTGCTCTAGCGCCACCTCCGTGTCAGCCTGCACACTCTCCACATCACCTCCCATTGTGCCTGGTTTTTGTAAATAACTAAATTTCCTAATTTTTGAAAATGTTTTGCAAAATCAAACACTTTGAGATTTCCCTCTTATTAAGACAATAAATTGTATATGTACTGATTACACACATCTTTTAGATAATCAGAGGGAGTCAGGTGAATGAACTGATCTGAATCCAGCAGTATGTGGAGCACTTTATTTATTTATTGGAGTTCAATAGAGCAAAGCTGTTTTTATTTTGTGGAAACATTTGGTCCAAGCAGAGAAGAAACAACCAAACTTTGATTTGGTTCAATTATGGATGACAGAAAATACAAGGAGACCCCGGTGGAGCGTTATAGATGCTAAAGATGATTTGTATTATACAAATGTACATTTGCATTTTCAATAAATATTTCCTTTTGAAAAACTAAAAAAGGTTTTTGTCTGTTTATTAGATATCAGGATGCTGTGCAATATAGATGATGTTATCACTGGTTATTATTATTATTATTATTATTATTGTCAGGTTGTTCTTCTGCCCCCTGGCGGCTAAACATCGGCTGAACAGACAACAGATCCTGGATCAGCAACAGGAGCCGCTCACAGTCAGGACAATGATCAGACACCATCAATTATTATCTAAATTATAAACTAAATAAACTTCCAAATAAAATATGAACTGTGAACTTGAACCAGTTAATTTTCATGCGTTGGAACTGGACTTACAACTGGTTGTTTTCAAGAGTGAACTGGTTTAACAGGGAGGAGGAGCCTGAGAACAGGTAAGTGTCAGACTCCATTTTCACCTGGATGAGCAGAAGGAAGAAAAGTGAGCAGGTGAGTGTGAACACAACTTTCTGAAAGTTTTACTGTCTCACTCTCACACCTGCTGTTAACATCCGTCTGCTGATCACACGACTCTAAGTTTGTCAGTTCACACCTGGTGACAGACGTCATGTGATCGGATCCCAGAGACAGATGTGAACAGCAGCTGTGGAACAAAGAGCCTTCAAAGGACTAATTAACAGAGTTAACTCACAGTGTCACGTTTTATCTTCATCTGTTCATCAAGTGTAAAATAACAGAGCGTGTTTTCAGAATCATACGTTAATGTCACCTTAGTTGGTGTGTGTGTGTGTGTGTGTGTGTGTGTGTGTGTCTGTGTGTCTGTGTCTGTGTGTATGTGTGTGTGTGTGTGTCTGTATGTGTGTGTGCGTGAGAGTGTGTGTGAGTGTGTGTACTTCCTTGTTTTTTTGGGGTGTGTTTCGTGATAGACTTGTTTGTCCTGATTCCTTTGAGCTCACATTGTTTTCCTCTCAGACTGAAGATGAGTGGTTATGAAGAGGAAGTGGACAGAGCAGAGTCTCCAGTGTTCAGCTGTGTGTCTCTGAAGAGTGACTGGTCCAAAGATTATCCTCCACTCTTCAGTAAAGAACCTGGACCCTCACACACAAAGTAAGAGACCTGCTACAATCATGTGAACCTCCAAACTGAATCCTCAGAGAATGTACCAGTGAATGATGTGTTCTGAACAAAAACATGTTTGTGTTTGCAGAGGTCAGGACCACAGACTGAGAGCAGAGTCTCCAGGGTCCAGCTGTCTGTCTCTGAAGAGTGACTGGTCCAAAGATTATCCTCCACTCTTCAGTAATGAACCTGGACCTTCACACACAGAGTAAGAGACTGTTTCTATTGGGACCTGCTCTGAAGAGGATCTAGTTTCCTCTAGTGTGGCCCCTGCATTAGGACACAGCTTCATTGAAGTTGGTGACTAATCTCTCAGAACCACTCAAAGAGCTCAGACCTCCACCAAGAACCAACACGCTCCTTATGAAACCACTTTGAAATCCACTAGAAACTCATTTTGATATAGATCTGCACCAAATTCCACACACTGGTAAACATCTGTCCACTGAACATGTCTCTGAAAAAGCCCCCCCCGATCTGGTTCACAGAGCACAAGCTTGCACCAAGTTTACTGGTAATCTGTTGAGTGGTGTTTTTAATAATCCCAGTAACGAACAAACCAACCAACACACGAACATACTGGGTGAAAACAAAACCTCCTTGACAGAAGTAATTACAACCTGTGACTGTGACATGTGAGTTATCAAGAAATGTCTTCACAGGGAGAGGAAGAGGAGTCATGTTTCTGAGGAGGAGCAGTCGTCCTGCTGTGCTTCGTGTCAGGACGTCCTGAAGGATCCAGTCTCCACCAGCTGTGGACACTGGTTCTGCAGACAGTGCATCACCTCATACTGGGACCAGTCTGGTTCTTCAGGAAACTCCTCCTGTCCCCAGTGTGGACAAAGATCCAGAACAGGAGCTGGAGGTCAGACAGCTGGTCAGAGCAGCACTGTACATGTGTCTGCTGATGTCTTCACTTCTGACAACAGCACATGTTGTTTTATTTTGTTCCTTCATACAGCATCAACATTTAACATCGTTAGAAAAGCACAAAGTTGAAAAGCTTTTATTTTCTGTAGTTTTTCTGTATCTGATGAAAGCAATCAGCAGATTCTCAGATTCTCTGTCTCTCACGTTGTTTCTTGTCTTTCAGCAGATCGTGGTCTGCAGGAGGTTTTAGATGAACATAAGCTCAGTCTGAGGAGGAGATGTGAACATGTGACTGAAGGAACTGATGAAAGAGGAAGTAGAACCCTCCTCAACAGGATCTACACTGAGCTCTACATCACAGAGGGACAGAGTGAAGAGGTTAATACTCAACATGAGGTGAGTCAGCTTGAGACGGCTTCCAAGAAGAAGATCCTCCAGGACACTCCCATCAAGGTCCACGACATCTTTAAAACCTCCACTGACCAGCAGAGCAGCATCAGAGTCGTCCTGACCAACGGCGTCGCTGGCGTTGGAAAAACCTTCTTGGTGCAGAAGTTCACTCTGGACTGGGCAGAGGGTTTAGAAAACCAGGATGTGGGTCTGCTGACTGTGCTTTCGTTCAGGGAGCTGAACCTGGTGAAGGACCAGCAGCACAGTCTTCTCACGCTGCTCCATGTTTTCCATCCAGCGTTACAGAAGCTCACTGCAGAGACGCTCGCTGTCTGTAAACCTTTGTTCATCTTTGACGGCCTGGATGAAAGCAGACCTTCTCTGGACTTCAACCACAGGGAGCTTGTGTCTGATGTCACACAGAGGTCATCAGTCAACGTGCTGCTGACAAACCTCATCCAGGGGAATCTGCTTCCCTCGGCTCTCGTCTGGATAACCTCCAGACCTGCGGCGGCAAATCAGATCCCTCCTACATGTGTTGACAGGGTCACAGAAGTAAGAGGCTTCACTGATGCCCAGAAGGACGAGTACTTCAGGAGGAGATTCAGTGATGAAGAGCTGTGCAGCAGAATCATCTCACACATCAAGACGTCCAGGAGCCTCCACATCATGTGTCAAATCCCAGTCTTCTGCTGGATCAGTGCTACAGTTCTGGAGCACATGTTGAGCACAGACCAGAGTGGAGAGCTGCCCAAGACCCTGACTGGCCTGTACTCACACTTCCTGCTGGTTCAGACAAAGAGGAAGAACAACAAGTACGGTGAGGGACATGAGACGACTCCACAGCAGCTGACGGAGGCTGACAGGGACGTTCTCCTGAAGCTGGGGAGCCTGGCACTTAAACATCTGGAGGAAGGAAACATCATGTTCTACCAAGAAGACCTGGAGCAGTGTGGTCTTAATGTCACACAGGCCTCGGTGTACTCAGGAGTTTGTACTGAGATCTTCAGAAGAGAGTGTGTGATCTTCCAGAAATCCGTCTACTGCTTTGTTCATCTGAGCGTTCAGGAGTTTCTGGCTGCAGTCTACATGTTCCACTGTTACACCAAGAGTAACACAGAAGAACTCAACAACTTCTTGGGAAAATATTGGAAAACACAAAGTACCTTCTCCCTGGATGACCTCCTGAAGAGAACCATGGAGAAATCCCTCACCAGTACAAATGGTCATCTGGACCTGTTTGTTCGCTTCCTTCACGGCCTCAGTCTGGAGTCCAACCAGAGAGTCTTAGGAGGCCTGCTGGGTCGGACAGGGAACAATCAAAAGATCATCCAGAGAGTAATCAACAACCTGAAGGAGATGCAGAGTGGTGACATTTCTCCTGACAGAAGCATCAACATCTTCCACTGTCTGACTGAGATGAACGACCACTCAGTTCATCAGCAGATGAAACAGTTCCTGAAGTCAGAGAACAGATCGCAGGAGGAACTCTCTGAGATCCACTGCTCAGCTCTGGCCTACATGCTGCAGATGTCAGAGGAGGTTCTGGATGAGTTGGACCTGGAGAAGTTTAACACATCAGACCAGGGTCTATGGAGACTGATCCCAGCTGTGAGGAACTGCAGGAAAGCTCGGTGAGTCCAGACATGATCAATAACATGTTCAATCAGTGGAGATGAGTTGTTAAATGATTCTCATTGTTTGGGGCAGCTTTGTGTTGCAGTGGTCAACACTGTTAGTGCAGCCTTTCTGTGAGGAGGAGGTTCTACTGGTGTCTGCAGGGTTTTCTCTGGGTTCTCCAGCTTCCTTCAAAATTAAAAAGACATGTAGATCAGAGTTAGGTTGATTGGAGACAGAGATTCAGTGTCAGCTGAGATTGGCTCAAGGCCCCTGAGACCGCTAAAGGATAAGTGGCTACTGGCTGGAGTGTGTGTGTGTGTGTATTTATACGTTTGCATATGTAAATATATTTATACATTTAGTTTGTATATATACATTCTCATTGTTCTCATTTACATATTAGAGCAACTAGATCAGATGTGGAGAGTGAAATCCAAGTGATCACTGTGCTGAGTTTCAACATGATATCTCAAGTCACATTCCTCAGACACTTTATTAGGCACATCTGTTCAAATGCTTGTTAACACAAATAGCTAATCAGCCAATCATAATGCAGCAACTCAAAACATTTAGGCATTTCGACGTGGTGAAGACGACCTGCTCAAGTTCAAACCGAGCATCAGAATGGGGAAGAAAGGGGATTAAAGTGAACGTGGCATGGTTGTTGGTGCTTGGTCTGAGTATTTCAAAAACTGCTGATCTACTGGGATTTTTACGCACAACCATCTCTAGGGATACAGAGAATGGTCCGAAAAAGAGAAAATATCCAGTGAGCGGCAGTTGTGTGGACGAAAATGTCTTGTGTTGTCAGAGGTCAGAGGAGAAGGGGCAGAGTGGTTCGAGATGATAGAAATGCAACAGTCACTCAAATAACCACTCATTACAACCAAGGTATGCAGAATACCATCTCTGAACGCACAACATGTGGAACCTTGAAGCAGATGGACCACACCGGGTTGCCTGGTCTGATGAGTCTCGATTGCAGCTGCGACATTCAAATGGTAGGTCAGAATTTGGCATAAACAACACGAAAGCATGGATCCATCCTGCCTTGTATCTACGGTTCAGGCTGGCGGTGGTGGTGTAATGGTGTGGGGGAAATTTTCCCGACACACTTTGGGCCCCTTATTTCCAACTGAGCAAGGTGTACCAAATAAAGTGCCCAGTGAGTGTATATTAGAGCTGTCAAAATTAATGCGTTCACGCGGGATGATTAATTTGTGGAATTAACCTGTTAAGTATTTTAACGCACCCGCAGAATGAGACGCTCCATGTCCAACTGGTCAAAATGTGAAGAAATCCTCAAAAGACAGACTTGAGACATCATGTTGAAGAGGCCAGAAATAAGTTGTGTGACCTTGACCTTTGACCTTTGACCACCTGAATCTAATGAGTTCCTCTGTCAGTCTAAATGAACGCTTGAAACAAATCTGAAAGGATTCTCTTGAGGAGTTTTTAACATGTTCATGATACAAAAAGGGGATTTACCAGGGTGAGGGTCACATGATCACGTTTTGTATGAATGTTGTGTTTTCTGATTTTATTCTAACAGATATTTTCTTTAATTACAGACTCTGTAGTTGTGTACTCTCATGGGCTCACTGGGAAGTTGTGGCCTCAGCTCTGAAGTCAGACCCCTCACATCTGAGAGAACTGGATCTGAGCGAAAACTACCTGAAGGATTCAGAAGTGAAGCTGCTGTGTTCTGGACTGGAGAGTCCAAACTGTCAACTGGAGACTCTGAGGTCCTTAAATCCTTCTTCACTTTTCAGACTTTCTTTCTTATTGGGTCATAATTTATTTAAATTGTCTCAGTTCTGCTCTGCTCACTGTCCTTCAGTCATCTGTCACTCACCCAGCCTGTCAGTCACGTCCACCTCATCAACTCCATTCACCTGCACTCACCTGCTCCTGATCACTAAGAAAGTGTCAGTAAATAACATGTGGACTGAGGCCGAGCACTCGTCCTCCTCAGGTTTTCAAAATGAGACCCATTTTTATTGAAACAGGTTGGACAGTTGATAAGTATAGAAACAAACAGAAAGTGACTGTCAGGAGCCATCCCTACTTTAAACAGTGTTTAATTACACAAACCTGCTCAGTGACCAACACACAGAGAAGAAGGTGATGAATGAAACAATGGTCCAACATGTCTGATCTGATATTTATCTTCAGGTCACAGACTGGACTGAGGTCAGCAGCATGTTGAGAGTCTGTGTTGACATGATGACGATCCACAACAACAGGAGGACACATTCTAATATTCATATTTCTTTATCCAGGTTGGAGAGCTGCAGTCTGTCAGCGATCAACTGTTCTTCTCTGGCTTCAGCTCTGAGGTCAAACCCCTCTCATCTGAGAGAACTGGATCTGAGTGACAACAACCTGCAGGACTCAGGAGTGAAGGAGCTGCTTGATCTACAGCAGAGTTCAACCTGTCGACTGGAGACTCTGAGGTCAGTAGATGGTTGGAGTCAGTCCACTCTGCTTTCATCAGTATTTTACTAAACACAGTCAGTATCACAGATCGAGGGTCTCTGCTACCAAGCAGGATTTGTGGTTAAGATTAAGATTAAGATATGTTTATTTATACCAAACACATGCACAACACACTCATGCAATGGTAGGTAAATTTAACCTCTGCATTTAACCCATCTGTGTGCAGGACACACAGAGCAGTGAGCGACCATGTACGGCGCTCGGGGAGCAGATGTTGGGGGAGTAAGGTGCCTTGCTCAGGGGCACTAGACAGGGTAGGGAGACTCTTGGATTTTTGGACAGATCAATCCAGGTTCGTCTTTTGTTGTCTCTCCGTGGAGTCGAACCAGAGACGAACCAGAGACCTTCTCTGCCCATAGTCCAAGTTTCTGCCACTAGACCACCGCCCCTCCGTAGGCAGATTATCAGATTAACTTCAGGTTTAGTTTTTTCAGTTCTACGAAGCTTGTCCACTTCTTAACGAGGTAAATCACCATGGTAACTTCTGATGAACGGCTAACCTGCTCCAGGTTAAGTTGGAGATCAACCCGTATAGAAACTCCGCCCACTGACCACAGTGACTCTACACTGTTGTGTGGTGCACACTCTCCTTAAAGGGACGGATAAGGGAAGTTTAAATCAATGCCTGGTTGGTTCAGTTGATCTCTAACTCACTAAGAACATCTCAATCTCTCCAGACTCATCCTGTCACCAAAACACCAGATGACCTCAGTCAGCTTCCTGAAGACAGGTCCATGTGTTTCTATTGAGTACAGATGTCAGAGGTTTCCAACACAGAGTGTGTCCTCAGAGTCAGTGTGTGTCCTCAGAGACAGTGTGTGTCCTCAGAGAGAGTGAGACAGTGTGTGTCAAACTAAGGCACATTATCGATCAACATCCTGGGAATCAAACGTTTCTCATCAAGAATCTTCTTCTCTTCCACTCGTCATTTTAGTAAACAACAGATTCAGATCTTGTGACCTCGAGTTATGAATCTCTTTCACACACGTTATTATATCATGGTCACGTAATATATTTTTACCAGAGGCCACCAGGGGGCGCTGTTACTTCCACAATGACACAATCACAGATGTGTTACCAGCTGTTCTTCCTGCATTTAGCAGCTGTGACTGAGTTTCTTTTATTCTGGATCATGTGATTTTTATTATAGAATAGTTTGATCCTCGTTATGAAATATGAGGCTCTGCTGTCAGTCAAACTGTCCATGTCTGTGATTGGTCATACGCAGTAAACCCCGCCCCTTTTATATGCACGTGCTCACACAGTGAAACATGGCTTCACCTGTAACAGCAGTAAATCCACCTCTCAGGTGTCCACTCTGCACTTTGACATGCAGAGTAAACACACTGAGCTCTTAGCGTGTTCATTCCAACACGTGAACATGAAGCAGAGAGGAAGCTGCTCCACCTCTGAACAGGACTGAAGTCCCTGCTGCTCTTTCTACTGGATGTGCTGCATCACTGACTCACAGCTGATGAAGTGAGTCTCTGTGACACTGATGTCTTCTTCTCTCAACAGGTGGTGATCTTTGTTGAGCTGAGTGTGAAGAGGACAGTGTGTGTGTGGACGGAGGCTGAGCTGTGTCCTGAGGATCCAGAGGCTGAAGCAGCAGCAACTTATTCTGAACACAAACACATTCAGCAGATTTTTTTTGTTAACGACGACATAACTGCAGATCAACACTTTTCTAAGTCTCTATTGAATGAATTTGCAGCATCTTTTTTGATCTCTTGGAGCCCCGGTGCGCTGGCCACACACCCACGCCCGCTCCTGGTATTTCATGAGGGCCTGATACGATGATGATTTAAAAAATGAACGTGAAGTTTAATCACGTTCACGTTAATGATATGAAAACTGATTCGTTAAGTTGAGCGTTCGCGAAACATATGCACAACACTGTACAGTACAGCCACTTCAGAGGGACTGAAGAGCCGCGTTCGGCTCCAGAGCCGCGGGTTGCCGACCCCTGTGCGGAACCGAAATTGTATGGTGTATTGGACGTTTTAGTGTCTCCTGTGGCAGCGGTGTCCGTCCCTTTCTAGCTGTCCTCTGGAAACACTTCCGTTGTGTTGTCACCTCTATTTGCTGCGCGTTCGTCTATTTGCTGCGCGTTCGTCTATTTGCAGCGTGTGTGTCTATTTGCAGCACGTGTGTCTATTTGCAGTGCGTTTCTGTAATGTGTTGTGTTGTGTTGTGAAATTGATGAAGATGTTTTCTTACTTTGCTTGTGTTTTGTCAACTTGCATGTGTTTTGTCAACTTGCATGTGTTTTCTTAAGTTGCTGTTCGTTGAGCTCTCAGGGCCACCGTACTTTCCTCCGTTCACGATCTTTACTGCTTGTCCTCTTGAGGGCAGCAGGGGGAGCTGGAGTCGATCCCAGCTGACATTGGGTGGGAGGTGTGGTGCGCCTTGGACAGGTCACCACTCCGTCACAGGGCTGACAAACAACCATTCACACTCACATTAACACCCTCACAGCCCAAAAGTCTTGCCCCTCGCTGCCAATAATGTTTATTCACATGAAGAATGTGTTCATTGAAATGACACAACACCAACAGAATATATAAACCCCCTGTAAAGGGTCACATATAGTGTATTTAACTTTGCGTTTATTATTTTCCACCTTTGTCCCTCAATATGTCTCCATGTGTGTATAACCACATTCTGTGTATCTGTTTGTTTATGATCTTAAAGTTCCTGGATTCACGTCACAAATTGATTTAGTTCAACACAAAGTTAAACACATTTAAATCACTTTGAGTTTAGAATCAGAGTTTTGTCTTTGACACAAAAGATCAAAACTCTGGACATAAAAATGGGACGTTTTCATTTCTGCATCAGGTGCTGAGGAGTGGTTGCTTTTCTACTTTTTGACCCACAGGTGGCGCTGCAGTATAACAGCAGCACATCGCGGTCAAAGCCTTTATATTCAGTCTATGAGTCAAACTCATGGATCATTTCCTCTGTGACAAACCAGATGTAACGAGAAGAAAAACATCTCAGAGAGAAAAGTTTTGTTGTTTCTACTTGTCTCTGCTTTAATGCTCAATAAACATCCTTCCACCGACTTCACTGGAATCATGACTCTGCTTTTCTTTCATCTTATTACTTTCTTCCACTTCCTCTGCACCAGAGTGAGACCATCATCTCTGCATGGAGCTGTGCACCAGGCTGTTGTCACCGTGAACCAACACAAAGTGTAAAGAGCATGTCGTCCAAATGATCCGTTCAAATTCCACCAAACATATTTATGGGATATACTTTATACTTATGAAGAAAAGTATAATATAAATACAAATTCTCAAATCTTGAATGAAAAGGAGCAGAAGGAAGAATAATCTGATATAATCCGCTGCTCTTTCACAAGACGTTCATGAACAAAGTATTTTCAGGTTTAGTTTAGTCCAGGTTTAGGTTTAGGTTAGTTTAAGTCTAGGGTTGGGTTACGATCATGTTTAGATCAAGTTTAAGTTTGTGTTAGGTTTAACCGCTTTTTCTCCCTCTAAGTATATAATATTTATTTAACATCTACTTTGAGTTTTTAGATTGATCCATGTCCCATCTGCTAGCATGGAGGAGGTAGGGTTCATGACCATCCTGCAGCCGGCCACTAGGGGGCGACCCAGGTGTTTGTCACGTAACTATGGGAGCCGTCACGTCGTCCATCTTCTTTTACAGTTTGTGGTTCAAGAGAGAGGAACAGAAGAAAACTGAGCAAACTATCCGTATCACCTTATAATGTGACTTTTCAGACCAGTAATGAATGAAAAGTTAAAACACAAGTGAAGCCTCCTTCCAGTCAGAGTCACACACACAACCAGACACAGTTTTCATTTATAAACCATCAGGAGGAAACCATTGGACTTGACAACCTGCATTGAGACGAGAGCAGGGACCGTCTACAAAGTGCAACGACAAAAACACACACTGAAAAACATTCAATAGGTTCAGTCCTGTGTGGGGTCACCAAATCACTTCACATGTAAATGTAAATGGTTTGCTCGTGAGGTGTTTGTGTGTATGTGTGTGTGTGTGTGTGTGTGTGTGTGTGTGTTTGTCTGTGAGGCCCCTTGGTTTATGAGCAAGAAACATGGTTGAAACTAAATGTGGACTATAGAATCCTCATTTATACTATGTGTGATGGGGGGGTTGCACTGCATTTATCAAGGCAAATATGCTATTCAGAGATGTCAGTAAGGGGAAAGAAGGAGAAGAATATGGACAAAAGAAGGACAGTTAACATCATAAATCATTATAACTCATGCAGGAAAGTAGGAACCAATGAACTCAAGGACAGATTAGGAGTCTTATATTTTAGCTGTGGGGATTTTAATTCACATAGCACATGAGGGAGGGAGAAAGACTGACACATATGGGGAGATAATAAACCAACTATTGGAGGGTAGTACTTTAATATTATATATACATATTAACGACGGGAAAGGGACAGACAGGCAACACTTCAGCACTGGATTTGGATTCATCTTGGCGATAGTATTACAAGATCCGATGTCCAAAAGATCCTGTCGGTTGTAGAAGGTTTTCGCAAGACTGTTCTGAGTGAACAGACTTGAAACAAGTAGGCAGATAGTAACTATTAAGAAAAATCTGGAGAGACGCTGAGCCTCGCGTTGTGCACGCGCCGCCATCTTAGTCTAGCCATGAGTGGGAACTATGGGCAGACTCAACAATTGGAAGTGACCACTGCCAAATATTCAGTAATATACACATAGGCTGGAATGTTGAAGAAAGAGAAGTCAAATCTCTTAGATGAGAAAAGAAAGAGCCGTGAATCCTTCAGAATTATAACCAGAAGAGGAAGGACGTGTGCACACGAAGGAGCAGATTGAGTCGTTGGCTAATTGTCAATAATCCTAAAATATTTTTACAGGGACAAAGTGGAGTCCCACTAAAAGGGCTCCAACACAAGGCACATGTGGGCTGGACTCAGAACCATCTCGGACTATAAAGGAAAGACCAGCAGTGCCGATGTAGTGTCTGCATCTCTCCAAGAGGATCTGAACAACTTTTATGCTTTGAGAGCAGCTCCCCGGCTGTGGAGATCCAAGAGGCCCAGGAGGATCGCTGCCCCCCTGTTATATCCAGGGCAGAAGTGTGGAGATCTCTGACCGGATCAACACACACAAGGCACCTGGACCTGATGGCATTTCTGGCCAAGCTCTCAAGGTTTGTGCAGTTATCTTATTGCACATCTTATTGCATCTTATGTTACTCGATTTCAATTTGTTTTGTCTGCCTGTAATATTCTAAGCATTGCTGTAAGAGAGCCTGTGACCCAAGCATTTCATTTCAAGCGACGGCTTAATGTAATCGTTGTGCATATGACAATAAACTCTTGAATCTTGTGAACCCGGAGTAAAGCGCTGTCTCTGGACGCGAGCAACAACACAGTAATACAATAACTCAGCGGTCCGACAAAATAATACGTTCAAAAATGAAGACTAACTATTCAACCAGTCTCTGCACAGACAATAAGCCTCTTACTTTGTTGCTGGTTAAGAAGATAGATAAAAACAAACGTCAGCGACCTGGTCCCACGGAGCAACGTGGAGAGGTCCTTGTAGTAACAATGATGCACAGGGAGAAGCGTGGCTCTGCGGAGTCGGTTCCTTTTATCAGCTGGATTGTGTCATGGTGTTTACCTGAAGGAATTCTGGCACCGTCTTATCAAGATGCTGAAAACTCTAGCTTAGGCTTCTGGAGTTACATGTAGGCCCCTCCATTGTTCTCTTTACCTGGCTTTAGATCCCAACATGAGACACATGTTTAAACCTGTGACACAACACGTGACGTGACTCACACAAGTGCATACACACAGACACACACACACACACACACACACATACACAAACTCACGCACACACACACACACACACACACAAACACTCTCACCGACACAGACTCAGGTGATTTCCAGTAAAAGCAGAGAGGAGGAGGAGCAGCCAGTGAAAGTGTTCAGACTCGTTTTAACTTCAAGGAGCAGACGGAGGAGACGTGAAGTCTGAGGCTGGTGAGTGTTCAGCTACATTTATATTATTCATTCATATTATTTTACTGTCACAGACTCTGAGTCAGTTTTCTACACGTGGACTTTAGAGAGAAGAAGATTCAGGATGAACTTCTGTCAGTCAATCAACAGTTTGACTCAACGCTGTGATTGGCTGAGTCCAACACATTAAACAAACAACTGTCTCAGGTTACGTGATAACAGGGACACAGTGTAGGAGGGTTGACTCTGCTATATTTGAAGAAACACTGAGTTTACGTACCTGGCTTCATTGTATGTGTTTGAGCTCACAGTGTTTTTCCTCTCAGACTGAAGATGAGTGGTTATGAGGAGGAAGTGGAGGACAGAGCAGAGTCTCCAGGGTTCAGCTGTGAGTCTCTGAAGAGTGACATGTACATGGAACCTCCTATATTCTTCAGTAAAGAACTTGGACCCTCACACACAAAGTAAGAGACCTGCTACAAACACGTGAACCTCCAAACTGAATCCTCAGAGAATGAATCAGTGAATGATGTGTTCTGAATAAAAATATGTTTGTGTTTGCAGAGGTCAGGACCACAGACTGAGAGCAGAGTCTCCAGGGTCCAGCTGTCTGTCTCTGAAGAGTAACATGTCCATGGAACCTCCTATATTCTTCAGTAATGAACCTGGACCCTCACACACAGAGTAAGAGACTGTTTCTACTGTGACCTGCTCTGAAGAGGATCTAGTTTCCTCTAGTGTGGCCCCTGCATTAGGACACAGCTTCATTGAAGTTGGTGACTAATCTCTCAGAATCACTCAAAGAGCTCAGACCTCCACCAAGAACCAACACGCTCCTTGTGACACCACTTTGAAATTCACTAGAGACTCATTTGGATCTGCACCAGATTCCACACACTGGTAAACATCAGTCCTCTGAGCATGTGACAACTGGTGACTGTGACATGTGAGTAATCAGGAAATGTCTTCACAGGGAGAGGAAGAGGAGTCAGGTTTCTGAGGAGGAGCAGTCGTCCTGCTGTGCTTCGTGTCAGGACGTCCTGAAGGATCCAGTCTCCCACAGACTGGTTCTGCCGACAGTGCATCACCTCATACTGGGACCAGTCTGGTTCTTCAGGAGACTCCTCCTGTCCCCAGTGTGGACAAAGATCCAGAACAGGAGCTGGAGGTCAGATAGCCGGTCAGAGCAGCACTGTACATGTGTCTGCTGATGTCTTCACTTCTGACAACAGCACATGTGGTTTTATTTTGTTCCTTCAAACAGCATCAACATTTAACATCGTTAGAAAAGCACAAAGTTCAAAAGCTTTTATTTTCTGTAGTTTTTCTGTATCTGATGAAAACAATCAGCAGATTCTCAGATTCTCTGTCTCTGACATTGTTTCTTGTCTTTCAGCAGATCGTGGTCTGCAGGAGGTTTTAGATGAACATAAGCTCAGTGTGAGGAGGAGATGTGAACATGTGACTGAAGGAACTGATGAAACAGGAAGTAGAACCCTCCTCAACAGGATCTACACTGAGCTCTACATCACAGAGGGACAGAGTGAAGAGGTTAATACTCAACATGAGGTGAGGCAGCTTGAGAAGGCTTCCAAGATGAAGAGCCTCCACGACACTCCCATCAAGGTCCACGACATCTTTAAAGCCTCCACTGACCAGCAGAGCAGCATCAGAGTCGTCCTGACCAACGGCGTCGCTGGCGTTGGAAAAACCTTCTCGGTGCAGAAGTTCACTCTGGACTGGGCAGAGGGTTTAGAAAACCAGGATGTGGGTCTGCTGACTGTGCTTTCGTTCAGGGAGCTGAACCTGGTGAAGGACCAGCAGCACAGTCTTCTCACGTTGCTCCATGTTTTCCATCCAGCGTTACAGAAGCTCACTGCAGAGACGCTCGCTGTCTGTAAACCTTTGTTCATCTTTGACGGCCTGGATGAAAGCAGACCTTCTCTGGACTTCAACCACAGGGAGCTTGTGTGTGAGGTCACACAGAGGTCATCAGTCAACGTGCTGCTGACAAACCTCATCCGGGGGAATCTGCTTCCCTCGGCTCTCGTCTGGATAACCTCCAGACCTGCAGCGGCCAATCAGATCCCTCCTGCATGTGTTGACAGGGTCACAGAAGTACGAGGCTTTACTGACACCCAGAAGGAGGAGTACTTCAGGAGGAGATTCAGTGATGAAGAGCTGTGCAGCAGAATCATCTCACACATCAAGATGTCCAGGAGCCTCCACATCATGTGTCAAATCCCAGTCTTCTGCTGGATCAGTGCTACAGTTCTGGAGCACATGTTGACCACAGACCAGAGAGGAGAGCTGCCCAAGACCCTGACTGACATGTACTCACACTTCCTGCTGGTTCAGACACAGAGGAAGAACAACAAGTATGGTGAAGGACATGAGACGACTCCACAGCAGCTGACGAGGGCTGACAGGGACGTTCTCCTGAAGCTGGGGAGCCTGGCACTTAAACATCTGGAGGAAGGAAACATCATGTTCTACCAAGAAGACCTGGAGCGGTGTGGTCTTAATGTCACAGAGGCCTCAGTGTACTCAGGAGTTTGTACTGAGATCTTCAGAAGAGAGTGTGTGATCTTCCAGAAATCAGTCTACTGCTTTGTGCATCTGAGCGTTCAGGAGTTTCTGGCTGCAGTCTATATGTTCCACTGTTTCACCAAGAGTAACACAGAAGAACTCAACAACTTCTTGGGAATATATGGGGACACAGACAGTACCTTCTCCCTGGATGACCTCCTGAAGAGAACCATGGAGAAATCCCTCACCAGTACAAATGGTCATCTGGACCTGTTTGTTCGCTTCCTTCACGGCCTCAGTCTGGAGTCCAACCAGAGAGTCTTAGGAGGCCTGCTGGGTCGGACAGGGAACAATCCAAAGATCATCCAGAGAGTCTTAGGAGGCCTGCTGGGTCTGACAGGGAAGAATCCAAAGATCATCCAGAGAGTCATCAGCAACCTGAAGGAGATGCAGAGTGATGACATTTCTCCTGACAGAAGCATCAATATCTTCCACTGTCTGACTGAGATGAACGACCACTCAGTTCATCAGCAGATGCAACAGTTCCTGACGTCAGAGAACAGATCGAAGGAGAAACTCTCTGAAATCCATTGCTCAGCTCTGGCCTACATGCTGCAGATGTCAGAGGAGGTTCATGATGAGTTGGATCTGGAGAAGTTCAACACATCAGACCAGGGTCGTCTGAGACTGATCCCAGCTGTGAGGAACTGCAGGAAGGCTCGGTGAGTCCAGACATGATCAATAACATGTTCAATCAGTGGAGATGAGTCGTTCTTCAAATACACAAAATGTTAAATGATTCTCATTGTCTGGGCGGGCAGAAAGTTAAACATTATGGTTCACAGCAGAACTAATAAATACTCTACACTAGTTATCAGGACCTGATCAGCACAAGAAGTCACTTAGTGTTGGTTTGATTCCACAGTTTATGAAGCTGCATTTAAACATCACGAAAAGGACTCGTCAACATGTTGTACTCAGTGTTAAAATGAGCGACACGGAATTCAATCGATTCCCAATAAAAACTGTGAATGTGAACGAGTTCATTGTCATCTGCTTGAATTGAACTTGGAACTCGTTCTTTTTAAGCGTGAACTGGCTCAACACTGCTTCTGCAGATGGATTCAGTTTCAGATTTCACATTCACATCAAAATGTACAAAGGTTTGGTTGTTTGTTTGATTTAAAAGAGAAAAGAAAAAAGTTTTATTCAACCATCCTATATTTGCTAAAAAAAAAGGGAGCAAAGGCTAAGAAGCCCCAATTGTAAAGGATAAAGGTTCTTTTAGTTTGGTCAAGAAATGTAATGTTCTAAATAACATAATCCTATGTTTGCTCAGCGGCAAAACAAAGAGAAAGATTTAATAATGCCGTGGTAAGTTTAGGGTTGAGAATCACTGACTGTTCCTTTAAACTGAAGAACCAGAATTGGAAATATCGTTTATTCTTCTTTCTTTTCAAACTTCAATTACCACCCTGCGTTTGTACACCACCACCAACCAGTGCAGTGTGAGTCCCTCCAGGTTCTTGACATGTGGCATTCACAATAACATGAGGTCACTGTAACCTTTGACCTTTGACCACTGAAATCTAATCAGTTTATCTTTGAGTCCAACTGGAGAAAAAGAAATCCCCTGAAGACAGACTTGAGACATCATGTTCAAGAGGCCAGAAACATGTTGTGTGACCTTGACCTTTGACCTTTGACCACCTGAATCGAATGAGTTACTCTGTCAGTCTAAACTAAAGCTTGAACCAAATCTGAAAGGATTCTCTTGAGGAGTTTTTAACATGTTCATGAGGCAAAAAGGGGATTTACTAGGGTGAGGGTCACATGATCACATTTTGTATGAATGTTGTGTTTTCTTATTTTATTCTAACAGATATTTTCTTTAAATTCAGACTCGTTGGTTGTCGACTCTCAGAGACTCACTGTGAAGTCGTGGCCTCAGCTCTGAAGTCAGACCACTCACATCTGAGAGAAATGAATCTGACTAACAACTACCTGAAGTATTCAGGAGTGAAGCTGCTGTGTTCTGGACTGGAGAGTCCAAACTGTCGACTGGAGACTCTGAGGTCCTTAAATCCTTCTTCCCTTTTCAAACTTTCTTTCTTATTGGGTCATTATTTATTTAAATTGTCTCAGTTCTGCTCTGCTCACTGTCCCTCAGTCATCTGTCACTCACCCAGCCTGTCAGTCACGTCCACCTCATCAACTCCATTCACCTGCACTCATCTGCTCCTGATCACTGAGAAAGTGTCAGTAAATAACATGTGGACTGAGGCCGAGCACTCGTCCTCCTCAGGTTTTCAAAATAAGACACATTCTTATTGAAACATGTTGGACAGTTGATAAGTATAGAAACAAACAGGAAGTGACTGTCAGGAGCCATCCCTACTTTAAACAGTGTTTAATTACACAAAACTGCTCAGTGACCAACACACAGAGAAGAAGGTGATGAATGAAACAATGGTCCAACATGTCTGATCTGATATTTATCTTCAGGTCACAGACTGGATTGAGGTCAGCAGCATGTTGAGACTCTGTGTTGCCTTGATGACGATCCAGAACAACAGGAGGACACATTCAAATTTTTCTTTATCCAGATTGAAGAGCTGCAGTCTGTCAGAGATCAGCTGTTCTTCTCTGGCTTCAGCTCTGAGGTCAAACCCCTCTCATCTGAGAGAACTGGATATAAGAGGAAATAACAACCTGCAGGACTCAGGAGTGAAGGAGCTATGTGGTTTTCTACAGAGTCCAACCTGTCGACTGGAGACTCTGAGGTCAGTTCAATGACTGACTTTTGTAGCTCTCATATCTATAAAACAGCATTTATACCCAATTGATCTAATTTAATTCTAATTTAACATAATCCATCTTCATAACTAACTTGAATCCATTCATTAATTAATCTGTGACATTTTAAATATTCAGCTACTTGTTAAAACACTGAGTTTAGGTCTGGATTTTCTAAACTGATCTGCAGGACAGAGACCGGGTCCAAATAATATATTTTTACTAGGTATGCACCGATATTGAAATTCTTGGCCGATAGCCGATACCGATATTTGTTTATTTTCTCTTTGTTGTTTTTCATTCACCCTTTTGTGCCAGAAAAATAATTAAATAATTATTTAAAAAGCACTATTTAAAAAATGTTCAGCCCTTCATCACTCTTATCTTTTAATGACACAAATTGAATCAGATTTATGAAACAATCTTTGATTTAACTAAACTTTATTTAACAGAGACATATTATGCCCATTTTACCGCAAGTTGAAATGGTTCCTTGGGATCTTAATGAAATGACTGTAGCATATTTTGGTCAAAATACCACAAGGATTATTTAAAACAGCACCTTTTACCCTGTCTAAAACAGCCCTGTTAAAGTATCATTATAGAGAACGCTCTTCACATTGTTTTACGGTAGCAGTATTGCCCATTTATTAGAGGTGTTAGGGCTTCTGTGTGTATGACGTATGTTGTCAGTTCCCTTGTTACCTGTGCATGAGACGGATGAATAGAGCCGATGCACATGAGAATAAAGTATTTAAATAAGTACAGACGCTACGCTCATACTTTTTACCCCAAGTTACACTGCGTGAGTCAAGATAACTTAACAAGCCCTTCTCAGTTTTACCTGTTTTCTACAGAGTCCAACCTGTAGACTGAAGACTCTGACGTCAGTTCACTGACTTACTTTTGTAGATCTCATATCTATAATACAGCATTTATACACAATTGATCTCATTGAATTCAAATTTAACATAATTCCTCTTCATACATAACTTGAATCCATTCATGAATTAATCTGTGACATTTCAAATATTCAGCTATTTGTTAAAACACATCTGAGTTTAGTTCTGGATTTGCCTAAACTATTTGTCTGTTATTGTCAGACATGAGCTCAGTTTAATTTACAGTTAAGTTTGACACTTTATCCAGGTGGGAGAGCTGCAGTCTGTCAGAGATCAGCTGTTCTTCTCTGGCCTCAGCTCTGATGTCAAACCCCTCTCATCTGATAGAACTGGATCTGAGTGGAAACAGGCTCCAGGACTCAGGAGTGAAGGAGCTGTCTGATCTGCAGAAGAGTCCAACCTGTCGACTGGAGACTGTGAGGTCAGTAGATGGTTGGAATCATCCCACGCTGCTTTCATCAGTAAACAAACACAGTCTGTATCACAGATCCAGGGTCTGTGCTACCAAGCAGGATTTGTGGTTATCAGGATAACTTCAGGTTTAGTTTTTTCAGTCGTACGAAGCTCGTCCACTTCTTAACGAGATAAATCACCATGGTAACTTCTGATGAACGGCTAACCTGCTCCAGGTTAAGTTGGAGATCAACCCGTATAAAAGCTCCGCCCACTGACCACAGTGATTCTACACAGGATGTGTCCTCAAAGACAGTGTGTGTCCTCAGAGACAGTAAGACAGTGTGTGTCCTCAGTCAGTGAGACTGTGTGTGTCACATCCTGGGATTCAAACGTTTCTCATCAAGAATCTTCTTCTCTTCCACTCGTCTTGTTAGTAAACAACCGATTCAGATCTTGTGGCCTCAAGTTATTTATCTCGTTCACACACGTTATTTTATTGTGGTCACGTAATATATTTTCACCAAATGCCACCAGGGGGCGCTGTAACTTACACATTGACACAATCACAGATGCTTTACCAGCTTTTCTTCCTGCATTTAGCAGCTGTGACTGAGTTTCTTTTATTCTGGATCATGTGTTTGTTCTCCTCTGATTTTTACTATAGAACAGTTTGATCCTGGTTGTGAAATATGAGGCTCTGCTGTCAGTCAAACTGTCCATGTCTGTGATTGGTCATACGCAGTAAACCCCGCCCCTTTTATGTGCACATGCTCACACAATGAAACATGGCTTCACCTGTAACAGCAGTAAATCCACCTCTCAGGTGTCCACTCTGCACTTTGACATGCAGAGGACACACACTGAGCTCTTAGCGTGTTCATTCCAACACGTGAACATGAAGCAGAGAGGAAGCTGCTCCACCTCTGAACAGGACTGAAGTCCCTGCTGCTCTTTCTACTGGATGAGCTGCATCACTGACTCACAGCTGATGAAGTGAGTCTCTGGAAACACTGATGTCTTCTTCTCTCAACAGATGGTGATCTTTGTTGAGCTGAGTGTGAAGAGGACAGTGTGTGTGGACGGAGGCTGAGCTGTGTCCTGAGGATCTAGAGGTTGAAGCAGCAGCAGCTTGTGTGTAGAGCGGCTCTGACTGGGCCTTGTTACTGGGAGGCAGAGTGGAGACAGAGCTCCAGAGGAATCAGAGGAGGTGAGCTGCTCTGAGATCAGCTGTCACACAGTGTCCAGTCCACCATCCTCCCTGTGTGACACAGCATCATCAGGGGATCTGCTGCTGCTCTTTCCTTCTGCAGACGCTCCTCCACCTCCTATTCACTCACATATTCTGAACACAAACACTCTCAGCAGATTATTTCTGTTCACGACGACAGATCTGCAGATCAACACTTTTCTAAATACGTTTTGAAGTCATTTAAAACCTCTGGAGTCTGTAGTGATTTGTCTTGTGTGTTTTCTGGGTCTAATGTTTACAAATGTATTTACGGAAATAAAAAAAGATACCAAACATCAGCAAGGTGAAACTAAATTTAACATGGCATTTAAAACTAACCGCAGTAGCCGAGGACTCAAAAGGATTCAGGCATGTTCCTATTATATCAGGTTTCTGATTTACTCAGAGAAGAATGAGCCCCCCCCCAAAGTGCTGGGGGGGGGCATCCCTTTGGGGGGGGGGGGGGGGGGGGGTCATCAGGGGCTGGACACTGGACAGAGTTCGGTTACTGGGACGGCTCATGATTGTTAAATAAAGTGTTACGGTTTGTTGGAGGAGATGGACCCAGATGCAGAGTTTCAAAACAAAATGTAATTTAATTAAACTAGTTCTTTTAACAAAACAAAACAAACGTGAGCACTAAAGGGGGAAAATCCAAAATACAAGGAAGCTTACACGAGGGGTTCAAAGTGAAGAGGCTCAGGGAAACAGGACAGCGGGTAGATGAACAAACGATCCGACAGAGGACAAAGGAAACACAGAGGCTTAAATACACAGGGAGGGCAGGGGCAATTAAACACAGGTGAAACACATGAGGATTGAGGACGACAATCAACGGCAGGAAGTTACGACAGAAAGACACACAAGGAACAGAGACAACCAAATAAAACAGGAAACAGAAAACACAAAGACTGAAATCGACAAACTAAAATGACAGAACATTACACCATGGTTCAAAGTTACTGTTCAAACTGCTGTAGCTCCACCTCCCTGTCAACCTGCACACTCTCCACATCACCTCCCATTGTGCCTGGTTTTTGTAAATAACAAAATTTCCTAATGTTTGAAAATGTTTTGCAGCATCCAACACTTTGAGATTTCCCTCTTATTAAGACAATAAATTGTAAATGTAATGATTACACACATCTTTTAGATAATCAGAGGGAGTCAGGTGAATGAGCTGATCTGAATCCAGCAGTATGTGGAGCACTTTATTTATTTATTGGAGTTCGATAGAGCAAAGCTGTTTTTATTTTGTGGAAACATTTGGTCCAAGCAGAGAAGAGACAACCAAACTTTGATTTGGTTCAATTATGGATGACAGAAAATACAAGGAGACCCCGGTGGAGCGTTATAGATGCTAAAGATGATTTGTATTATACAAATGTACATTTGCATTTTCAATAAATATTTCCTTTTGAAAAACTAAAAAAGTTTTTTGTCTGTTTATTAGATATCAGGATGCTGTGCAATATAGATGATGTTATCACTGGTTATTATTATTATTATTATTATTATTATTTTCAGGTTGTTCTTCTGCCCCCTGGCGGCCAAACATCGGCTGAACAGACAGCAGATCCTGGATCAGCAACAGGAGCCGCTCACAGACAATGATCAGACACCATCAATTATAAACTAAATAAACATGCAAATAAAATAGGAACTGTGAACTTGAACCAGTTCATTTTCATGTGTTTGAACTGGACTTAGAACTGGTTGTTTTCAAGAGTGAACTGGTTTAACAGGGAGGAGGAGCCTGAGAACAGGTAAGTGTCAGACTCCATTTTCACCTGGATGAGCAGAAGGAAGAAAAGTGAGCAGGTGAGTGTGAACACAATTTTCTGAAAGTTTTACTGTCTCACTCTCACATCTGCTGTTAACATCCGTCTGCTGATCACAAGACTCTAAGTTTGTCAGTTCACACCTGGTGACAGACGTCATGTGATCGGATCCCAGAGACAGATGTGAACAGCAGCTGTGGAACAAAGAGACTTCAAAGGACTAATTAACAGAGTTAACTCACACTGTCACGTTTTATCTTCATTACATCTGTTCATCAAGTGTTTAATAACAGAGTGATTTCAGAATCATACGTTACAGTCACCTTAGCTGGTGTGTGTGTGTGTGTGTGTGTGTGTGTGTGTGTGTGTGTGTGTGTGTGTGTGTGTGTGTGTGTGTGTGTGTGTGTGTGTGTGTGCGAGTGTGTGTGTGTGTGTGTGTCATCTTGCTTGGTGTTTTTGGGTGTGGTTCTTGACGGACTTGTTTGTCCTGATTCCTTTGAACTCACAGTGTTTTTCCTCTCAGACTGAAGATGAGTGGTTATGAGAAGGAAGAGGAGGACAGAGCAGAGTCTCCAGTGTTCAGCTGTGTGTCTCTGAAGAGTGACTGGTCAAAAGATGAGCCTCTAAACTTCAGTAATGAACCTGGACCCTCACACACAGAGTAAGAGACTGTTTCTACTGTGACCTGCTCTGAAGAGGATTTAGTTTCCTCTAGTGTGGCCCCTGCATTAGGACACAGCTTCATTGAAGTTGATGACTAATCTCTCAGAATCACTCAAAGAGCTCAGACCTCCACCAAGAACCAACACGCTCCTTATGAAACCACTTTGAAATCCACTAGAGACTCATTTTGATATGGATCTGCACCAAATTCCACACACTGGTAAACATCAGTCCTCTGAACAGGTCTCTGAAAGAGCCCCCCCCCGATCTGGTTCACAGACTATATCCTTCAACCAAGTTTACTGGTAATCTGTTTAGTGGTGTTTTATAATCCCAATAACAAACAAACCAACCAACACACAAACATACTGGGTGAAAACAAAACCTCCTTGACAGAAGTAATGACAACCTGTGACTGTGACATGTGACTTATCAGGAAATGTCTTCACAGGGAGAGGAAGAGGAGTCATGTTTCTGAGGAGGAGCAGTCGTCCTGCTGTGCTTCGTGTCAGGACGTCCTGACGGACCCAGTCTCCACCAGCTGTGGACACTGGTTCTGCAGACAGTGCATCACCTCATACTGGGACCAGTCTGGCTCTTCAGGAGACTCCTCCTGTCCCCAATGTGGACAAAGATCCAGAACAGGAGCTGGAGCTCAGACAGCCGGTCAGAGCAGCACTGTACATGTGTCTCCTGATGTCTTCACTTCTGACAACATGTGGTTTTATTTTGTTCCTTCATACAGCATCAACATTTAAAATCGTTAGAAAAGTTAAAAAGCTTTTATTTTCTGTAGTTTTTCTGTATCTGATGAAAACAATCAGCAGATTCTCAGATTCTCTGTCTCTCACATTGTTTCTTGTCTTTCAGCAGATCGTGGTCTGCAGGAGGTTTCAGATGAACATAAGCTCAGTGTGAGGAGGAGATGTGAACATGTGACTGAAGGAAGTGATGAAACAGGAAGTAGAACCCTCCTCAACAGGATCTACACTGAGCTCTACATCACAGAGGGACAGAGTGAAGAGGTTAATACTCAACATGAGGTGAGGCAGCTCGAGACGGCTTCCAAGAAGAAGATCCTCCACGACACTCCCATCAAGGTCCACGACATCTTTAAAGCCTCCACTGACCAGCAGAGCAGCATCAGAGTCGTCCTGACCAACGGAGTCGCTGGCGTTGGAAAAACCTTCTCGGTGCAGAAGTTCACTCTGGACTGGGCAGAGGGTTTAGAAAACCAGGATGTGGGTCTGCTGGCTGTGCTTTCGTTCAGGGAGCTGAACCTGGTGAAGGACCAGCAGCACAGTCTTCTCACGCTGCTCCATGTTTTCCATCCAGCGTTACAGAAGCTCACTGCAGAGATGCTCGCTGTCTGTAAACCTTTGTTCATCTTTGACGGCCTGGATGAAAGCAGACCTTCTCTGGACTTCAACCACAGGGAGCTTGTGTCTGAGGTCACACAGAGGTCATCAGTCAACGTGCTGCTGACAAACCTCATCCGGGGGAATCTGCTTCCCTCGGCTCTCGTCTGGATAACCTCCAGACCTGCGGCGGCCAATCAGATCCCTCCTGCATGTGTTGACAGGGTCACAGAAGTACGAGGCTTCACTGAGGCCCAGAAGGACGAGTACTTCAGGAGGAGATTCAGTGTTGAAAAGCTGTGCAGCAGAATCATCTCACACATCAAGACGTCCAGGAGCCTCCATATCATGTGTCAAATCCCAGTCTTCTGCTGGATCAGTGCTACAGTTCTGGAGCACATGTTGACCACAGACCAGAGAGGAGAGCTGCCCAAGACCCTGACTGACCTGTACTCACACTTCCTGCTGGTTCAGACAAAGAGGAAGAACAACAAGTACGGTGAGGGACATGAAAAGACTCAACAGCATCTGACGGAGGCTGACAGGGACCTTCTCCTGAAGCTGGGGAGGCTGGCTCTTAAACATCTGGAGGAAGGAAACATCATGTTCTACCAAGAAGACCTGGAGCGGTGTGGTCTTAATGTCACAGAGGCCTCAGTGTACTCAGGAGTTTGTACTGAGATCTTCAGAAGAGAGTGTGTGATCTTCCAGAAATCAGTCTACTGCTTTGTTCATCTGAGCGTTCAGGAGTTTCTGGCTGCAGTCTACATGTTCCACTGTTACACCAAGAGGAACACAGAAGAACTCAACAACTTTTTGGGAACATATGGGGACACAGACGGTAACTTCTCCCTGGATGACCTCCTGAAGAGAACCATGGAGAAATCCCTCACCAGTAGAAATGGTCATCTGGACCTGTTTGTTCGTTTCCTTCACGGCCTCAGTCTGAAGTCCAACCAGAGAGTCTTAGGAGGCCTGCTGGGTCTCACAGGGAACAATCCAAAGATCATCCAGAGAGTCATCAACAACCTGAAGGAGATGCAGAGTGATGACATTTCTCCTGACAGAAGCATCAACATCTTCCACTGTCTGACTGAGATGAACGACCACTCAGTTCATCAGCAGATGCAACAGTTCCTGACGTCAGAGAACAAATCCAAGAAACTCTCTGAGATCCACTGCTCAGCTCTGGCCTACATGCTGCAGATGTCAGAGGAGGTTCTGGATGAGTTGGACCTGAAGAAGTTCAACACATCAGTCCAGGGTCGACGGAGACTGATCCCAGCTGTGAGGAACTGTAGGAAGGCTCGGTGAGTCCAGACATGATCAATAACATGTTCAATCACTGGAGATGAGTCGTTCTTCAAATACACTCAGTGTTAAATGATTCTCATTGTTTTGGGCAGCATGGTGTTGCAGTGGTCAACACTGTTAGTGCAGCCTTTCTGTGAGGAGGAGGTTCTCCTGGTGTCTGCAGGGTTTTCTCTGGGTTCTCCAGCTTCCTCCACAAACTCATTTATGTACCATATACATTTGGTAATAATACATATATACATTCTTATTGTTCTCATGTCCATATGAGAACAACTGATTTAATGTGGGGAGTGAAATCCAATGTGATTACTGTTCAGGAGGTTGAGGGTTCCTCAAGCTCAAGGACCAATATTATATATTTACATACATTTATATTTAAAAATGTATATAAATATGTATATATATATATATATATATATATACACATGTGGAAAGTTTTTATCCGGGTGAACAGCTAGCTCAGCATGAGGAGACAATCACTCAATCCAAGTGAATTACCACCCTGTGTGTGTGTGTGTGTGTGTGTGTGTGTGTGTGTGTGTGTGTGTGTGTGTGTGTGTGTGTGTGTGTGTGTGTGTGTGTGTGTGTGTGTGTGTGTGTGTGTGTGTGTGTGTGTGTGTGTACATATACATTAACGTCATTGTGGGGGGGGAAATGGAACTGACTTGATTGATTGGCTGAAGGACTGAGGTCACCTGTCTCTCCAGTGACGGATGGTGAAAAATATTGATCAGCCGTTGTGCTGTCAAACTACAATTCAACACAAACTGCAGGATACCAGGTCTTTGTGAAATAGTTGGTATTCATTTAATTCTAATAATAAACATAAAAGTAAATTGCATACTGCAATAACTAACTTAAAAAACTAAACTTAGAAAACTAAATCAAATTAAAACATACAGAAATAATAATAATCAGCCGATTTCTAAATCATGTAAATTGTTATTAGTTGTTGCCCTCCTGCTCAGATAGTAAGTAGAGGATGCATCATTAAACTACTGACTGAGTCTGGTTACTAGTGTTTACTAAGTACACATTCCTGAAACATATACAGTACTATTAACAAACACTTTTAAGACAAAGTAAAAGGCGGTGCCATACACTGCTGGATATCTTATTAGGTAAACTATACACAAAGAAAATACACTCAGAATTTGACATAGATAACTTATCCACCTCTTCATTGTGTTTTCTCACCTGACCCTGTGGCCTTCATCCAGCTGCACAGCGATGTTAACTGTTCCTAACATGGCTATAGCGTCCTTGTATTTTCCATGTGCGCCCTCCTGGACTCATGTTTCTTTATTTTCTCGGATTAATGTTTCACATCTCTTACTCCAGGAACAGTTTGTGCTGTTTCTGTTCCAGCAGCTTTAAAAAGTCAACATGGAAAACAAAAGACTGCATTAACATGGCTACTTCCTGTTGCCACGCCTTTGTGCTGTACCAGTTATGTGAAGATCCTCAGGTGTGTGTATCGCAGCTGCGATGCTGTTTCAAGTGAACCTGCTGCCGTCATGTCTCTAGTTCCGTCTCATTTCATCCACAGACACCAAGCGACCGGGCTTGGGCGCTAGCAGAATCTTTATTTTCAATGATGTTGATTGGCCAAATTGACTTTACAATACGCATATCTTCCCCAGCAACAGTCTCTTATTGGCTCCTCGTCTCGACATGGCCAGCGTCCCTGAACCACAGACGGTGCCCTGATCGTTACCCACACATTTCCAATGAAGATATGAATAAATAATAATAATAAGTTATCATATTTAATGTTAGATTAAAGATTTATTAAAGACGTACAAAAAATTGAAAAACACACTCTCGACAAGTGAGGGGGGCGCACTAGCGCCCTCTTTTGGCCGGCTCCCAATGTATGTGGATATAATCACTCAATTCAATTGAATTACCACCCTGCGTTTGTACTCCACCACCAACCAGTGCAGTGTCAGTCCCTCCAGGTTGCTGACATGTTGCCTTCACAATAACATGAGGTCACTGTAACCTTTGACCTTTGACCACTGAAATCTAATCAGTTCATCTTTGAGTCCAACTGGTCAAAATGTGAAAAAATCCACTAAAGCCAAACCTGAGACATCATGTTCAAGAGGCCAGAAAAATGTTGTGTGACCTTGACCTTTAAACCTTTGACCACCTGAATGTAATGTGTTCCTCTGTCAGTCTAAATCAGACCTGGGCATTGTACGGCCCCTGGGCCGCATCCGGCCCTTTGGCTGTCTGTGACCGGCCAGCGTGAGGTCAACGGAATATTAGGAATCGCACGTAAATAAGTGAACATCATGCAAAGAATACAACAACATTTCTTTTATTTTGAAGGTGCCTTTTTTTAACATTTACCTGACGTACATCCTAAATGCCCGCGAGCGGATGATGTGTTGGCGAACGGAGTTAAGAAGAGATGTGAGTTAGCTAATAGTCCGCAAAAATGTCAGCCCACGTTAAGACAAGAAAGATCGATACAGAATGCCGAGTTTTTAACGAGACATGCACTGCAAAGTATTTATTTTCTGAAGTCAAAGGGAAAGCCGTGTGCTTAGTTTGTGGAGAAAAGATCGCTGTTTTTAAGGATTACAATTTGAACCACAATTACGAGACAAAGCACGGAGAGACTTTTACGGACGAACCGTAACGAGAAGGATCGAGGACATCGCGGGAAATCTCGAGCTTCAGCTGCTAAAGAAAGTGGTCGATTTTGACTTTTTCTCCTTGGCTCTGGATGAGGGCTGTGGTGTCACGTCACAGCCCAGTTACTCAACTTTGTACGTGGGATGTCGAAAGACTTTGCGATTACTGAGGAGCTGGCAGCAATGTGGTCAATTAAAGGGACGACGACTGGGAGTGATTTGTTCATGGAGGTAACTGCATGCTTGGACAAGCTGGGAATCAAATAGGATAAACTGGCAAAATTAACCCAGAAATTAAATTACTAGTTTTGCATTGTATTCAGGGTTCCTACGGTCATAATAAACCTGGAAAAGTCATGGAACTGTTAAATGTTTATTTCCAGTCCTGGAAAAGTGCTTGAAAAAAATTTAATCCCAAAAGTTTTGAAGAAGTCATGGAAATTTGTTATATTCATATTTTCATGTCTTTCATTTACGCTGAGTTTTAATTAATTCATATGCTTTTAAAATAAATACGCTCAAAATATAAGCAGGCACACTATATCATACTTATTGAAAAGTTCGGTAGGGAAGCAGGTGAGATAATGCACTATGCCAGGGAAGTGTAGATTTAACCATGCTTGGCTACAATTGGAAAAGTACATGCAAGGGGTTACAACAGACGTCAAGATCTCACAAAATGTTTGGTCATGGAAAGTTGGTTTAAAGTTATTGAAAGTCATGGAAAAGTCATGGAAATCCATTGGTCAAAATGTGTATGAACCCTGTGTATTATAAATCAGGAGGTGTTGTGTAAGTCAGTGCTAAAAATGAATCATGTTACTGATGTTGTAACTAAATTAGTTAACTTTATCAGGGCAAGAGCAGACAGTTTGTTGCACTTTTGGAGGAGCATGAGACTGAACATGAACATGGGGACATAGGCTACCACACAGCTGTCAGATGGCTCAGTCTGGAAAAAGTGCTTAAAACAGTATGGGACCTGAGAGCAGAGATTCAAGAGTTTTGTGAAAAGAAAGGCAAGGACATCCAAGAGTTCAGGAGGCATGCTCAGAAGAAGTTGGTTCTCTTTGGATCTACTTACGTATGTGAACAAACATTTTCTGTGATGAAGTTTAACAAATTCCAGATACAGATCCTCTCTCACTGATTACCATCTGTCAGCTGTCCTTCGCATATCCACCTCAGATATTCAACCTGACTTCACTGCACCTGTTCAAGCCAAAAACAGACTAGATTTCTCGCACTTAAAAAGAATAAAAACAGCAAATGGGGTGATTAGACTATATGCAAATAGTAATAGCACTTTGTTCAGTTCATTTAAAACCGATCTTTGGAATACTGCAAAAAAATTGCATATTTTGTTCACAACTGTTCTTTTAAATGTTGATTAAAGTGTGATATAAAGTTGGCGTTATTACTTTGCCTGCCTCACTTTTTCATTGCCTAACCATAACATTTACTCTTACCTGTAGAAGCTTATCAAATTAATATGAGTAGAATTGAGTTCAGCTTATTGGTCCGGCCCTCCACAACTGTCCATGTTTCTCATATGGCCCCTGGGGAAAATTAATTGCCCACCCCTGGTCTAAATGAACGCTTGAACCAAATCTGAAAAGATTCTCTTGGGAGTTTTTAACTTGATAAAAAAGGGGATTTACCAGGGTGAGGGTCACATGATCACGTTTTGTATGAATGTTTTTTTTTTGATTTTATTCTCACAGATATTTTCTTTAATTACAGACTCTGTGATTGTCGACTCTCAGAAACTCACTGTGAAGTCGTGGCCTCAGCTCTGAAGTCAGACCCCTCACATCTGAGAGAACTGGATCTGACTAACAACAACCTGAAGGATTCAGGAGTGAAGCTGCTGTGTTCTGGACTGGAGAGTCCAAACTGTCGACTGAAGATTCTGAGGTCCTTAAATCCTTCTTCACTTTTCCAACTTTTTTTGTTATTGGGTCATTATTCATTTAAATTGTCCCGGTACTGCTCTGCTCACTGTCCCTCAGTCATCTGTCACTCACCCAGCCTGTCAGTCACGTCCACCTCATCAACTCCATTCACCTGCACTCACCTGCTCCTGATCACTAAGAAAGTGTCAGTAAATAACATGTGGACTGAGGCCGAGCACTCGTCCTCCTCAGGTTTTAAAAATAAGACACATTCTTATTGAAACAAGTTGGACAGTTGATAAGTAGAAACAAACAGGAAGTGACATCAGGAGCCATCTCTACTTTAAACAGTGTTTAATTACACAAACCTGCTCAGTGACCAAACACACAGAGAAGAAGCTGATGAATGAAACAATGGTCCAACATGTCTGATCTGATATTTATCTTCAGGTCACAGTCTGGACTGAGGTCAGCAGCATGTTGAGAGTCTGTGTTGACATGATGACGATCCACAACAACAGGAGGACACATTCAAATATTCAGATTTCTTTATACAGGTTGAGGGGCTGCGGACTGTCAGAGATCAGCTGTTCTTCTCTGGCTTCAGCTCTGAGGTCAAACCCCTCTCATCTGAGAGAACTGGATCTGAGTATCAACAACCTGCAGGACTCAGGAGTGAAGGAGCTGTGTGGTTTTCTAAAGAGTCCAACCTGTCGACTGGAGACTCTGAGGTCAGTTCACTGACTGACTTTTGTAGATCTCATATCTATAAAATAGCATTTATACCTAATTGATCTCATTTAATTCTAATTTAACATAATTCCTCTTCATACATAACTTGAATCCATTCATTCATTAATCTGTGACATTTTAAATATTCAGCTACTTTTTAAAACCGACTTAGTTTAGTTCTGGATTTTCCTAAACTGATATTCAGGAGAGGGACCGGGTCCAAATAATCTATTTTTACTGAATCAGAACTCGTTTTTAGTCCTGATTTCATATGTTTCTTCCATCTCATGAGTCTGTGCTCACAATAATATATGTCTGTTATTTTCACACATGAACTCAGTTTAATTTACAGTTACGTTTTATTCTTTATTCAGGTTGTGGAGTTGCAATCTGTCAGAGATCAGCTGTTCTTCTCTGGCTTCAGCTCTGAGGTCAAACCCCTCTCATCTGAGAGAGCTTGAACTGAGAGGAAACAACCTGCAGGACTCAGGAGTGAAGGAGCTGCTTGATCTACAGCAGAGTTCAACCTGTTGACTGGAGACTCTGAGGTCAGTAGATGGTTGGAGTCAGTCCACGCTGCTTTCATCAGTATTATACTAAACACAGTCAGTATCACAGATCCAGGGTCTGTGCTACCAAGCAGGATTTGTGGTTATCAGGTTAACTTCAGGTTTAGTTTTTTCAGTCCTACGAAGCTCGTCCACTTCTTAACGAGGTAAATCACCATGGTAACTTCTGATGAACGGCTAACCTGCTCCAGGTTAAGTTGGAGATCAACCCGTATAGAAGCTCCGCCCACTGACCACAGTGACTCTACACTGTTGTCAGATGTTTCCACCACAGTGTGTGTCCTCAGAATCATTGTGTGTCCTCAGAGTCAGTGTGTGTCATAAGAGACAGTGTGTGTCCTCAGAGTCAGTGAGTGTCCTCAGAGACAGTGAGACAGTGTGTGTCAAACTAAAGCTCATTATAGAGGACACATCCTGGGATTCAAACGTTTCTCATCAAGAATCTTCTTGTCTTCCACTCGTCTTGTTAGTAAACAACAGATTCAGATCTCTTGTGGCCTCGAGTTATTTATCTTGTTCACACACGTTATTAAATCGTGGTCAGGTAATATATTTTTACCAAATGCCACCAGGGGGCGCTGTAACTTACACATTGACACGATCCCAGATGTTTTACCAGCTGTTCTTCCTGCATTTAGCAGCTTTAACTGAGTTTCTTTTATTCTGGATCATGTGTTTGTTCTCCTCTGATTTTTATTATAGAACAGTTTGATCCTGGTTGTGAAATATGAGACTCTGCTGTCAGTCAAACTGTCCATGTCTGTGATTGGTCATACACAGTAAACCCCGCCCCTTTTATGTGCACGTGCTCACACAGTGAAACATGGCTTCACCTGTAACAGCAGTAAATCCACCTCTCAGGTGTCCAAGCTGCACTTTGACATGCAGAGGACACACACTGAGCTCTTAGCGTGTTCATTCCAACACATGAACATGAAGCAGAGAGGAAGCTGCTCCACCTCTGAACAGGACTGAAGTCCCTGCTGCTCTTTCTACTGGATGAGCTGCATCACTGACTCACAGCTGATGAAGTGAGTCTCTGTAACACTGATGTCTTCTTCTCTCAACAGTTGGTCTGCGTGAAGGTGAGTGTGAAGAGGACAGTGTGTGTGGACGGAGGCTGAGCTGTGTCCTGAGGATCCAGAGGCTGAAGCAGCAGCAGCAGCTTGTGTGTAGAGCGGCTCTGACTGGGCCTTGTTGCTGGGAGGCAGAGTGGAGACAGAGCTCCAGAGGAATCAGAGGAGGTGAGCTGCTCTGAGATCAGCTGTCACACATTGTCCAGTCCACCAGCCTCCCTGTGTGTTCCTGTGGATGTGACACAGCATCATCACTGGATCTGCTGCTTCTCTGTCCTTTGACTCATAAAAGTCGTAAATATTTCCAAATTATCTGCAGAAAAATGTGCAAAGTTAATTTTATTTTAAAATGTAAAAAGTGTCATTATATTAACTATTAGGGACAGGAAGCTGTGAGCAGTCACTGTTATAAATAAATATCTGAGAGACAGAGAGAAGGGGGAGAAGTGCTCAGTGCATGATGGGAGTTTCCCAGCGGTCAAGACCTACAGCAGCATAACTAAGGGCTGGTTCAGGAATCACTTGATCCAGAACTATCTTCAGGCTTTATCATATAATAAATAAATTATTGCCTGATTGGGTATGAACAGCATCTGCAAGGTATCGCCCCCTGGTGGTTTGCATTTTTATCCTCATTTATCCTACTCAACTTGAATTGAAATGACTGTAAACACATTTTTGTTTGGCTGCAGAAACATTTATTATCACAATTATATCCTAGTTTCCACCCCAGTGATCCTTTGTGTGGGATTTGACAGATTTGAAACAGTCTCAACATGTTAACTACTTAATACACATAAAGGTTTGTTTTTATAGAACTTTTATTTTCCTTGTCTCTTCATTCATCTTCGACACAGAAACATGGTGAAACCTTTATTCTCCAGATTCCAGACAGAGCAGATATGAGAAAGCAACATTATGCCCGTTCAGACCAAGCTGCTGTTTCTTCTTTGATTTCATCGACTCTGTGTCCAGTATCAATCAACTGTTAAACCAGATGTGTGCAGCTGGATGTGCAGAGGAATTCAGGCCAATAAATTTGCTCTGCACACAGCTGATTACATGCTGTGGCACATTGGCGCTGGCCGACGGGAAAACGATACCGAGCCTCGAAGCCATTAAATCCAGGGACTAGCACTTTATAGCAGACCTGCCCTGAGACACAGGAAGCTGCCAAGACCTGGAGCCTGATGCTCTTTAAATCTATAATATCCTAATATTTACACACAGTAAAAGCAGTGGACGGAGACTTAAACCTGGCTGGTGTGTGTGTGTGTGTGTGTGTGTGTGTGTGTGTGTGTGTGTGTGTGTGTGTGTTGTCTGTGTTGTCTGTGTTGTCTGTGTTTCCTTGTTTGAAGCATCAGGACGAGGGGACCTGGTTTCTCCTCCGTCTCCTGTGTGGCCACGTACTGTTGTTAGAACCTGATCGGGCTCAATGATGTGAGGCTCGCGGTGACACAGCTGCTGTTGTGACCACTGACGTTAAAACCAAAATACTCCCTGATGTCACCAAACAGCAGTCATGGAAATATTGTGCCCAACAGGCCCATACCGGGGTGCAGGGGCCCGAGGCGTCTGTGGGGCCTTGAACCATGCAGGGCCTCTTTATGAACAAGTGACAAGGCTCGGTTAAAAACAGCTAAACAACCAAAAAGAAATACAATATGACTTTCGAAATGCTAAACAAGTAAATGGAGACATGGAAACAGAAAGTTAATGCAAAACAATCACAGCAGAACAAAGACATCCAAAATAGAAGTGTTGACAAAAAAATCCCTAAAGAAATTCTACACTGTTACAGGGAGACGCACAATGAGTGTGACTGAATGAAAAACCTCCACATAGAACAGTGACCTGAAAAGACACAAAAAGACAACATACAAACAGAAAGTGACTCAAAAGAGACTTGTGTGTTTGACTCGGCATGGAATGACCACACTTTGACGCACAGCAGCAAATAGACGAAACACAAGTACAAATGGACAGGATATAATTCTAAGTAAAAATGACGACAAAGAGACAAAAACAGCAAAGTTTATATGTAAAATGAGACTAAACACAAAATTACAACAAAGGGTAACAAAATATTCACAGAGACGTTGAGTACTGTGGTGGTTTAAATGTCTAATGATAATCTGTCCATGACGCCACATTGAGAAGCTCATCTGATCTCCTGTTAAACTTTAAACTTTAACCCACCAAATAAAACGTAGAACTCAGGAAATCCATCCATCCGTTATCTTTACTGTTTATACCCTGAGGGAGTTGGGGGGGGGGGGCTGTAGGAAGTGCAGAGTGCAAAACAAAAAAGTAAGAGTAGTGTGCTCATGAACGCAACATTTCAAACTTCTATTTCTGCATGGAGGCTTTTAGAGGGTCAGTGTTGAGATGTGTGTGTGTGTGTGTGTGTGTGTGTTTGTGTGTGTGTGTAGTGGGGGGGGGGGGGGGGGGGCTGTAAGGGATCGACTTGCTCTGCTAATCCTTCTACAACAGCTGCACCCCCCCACAACCCGACCCCCCCACTTGTCAAGAAGCCGGTCCAACATTAGAGAGGAACAATTCTCCACAACCTGGAAACCAACTTGTTTATTTACTAAGTATATAAAAGTGCTAAATTATTAATTTACTGTTACTCATGTAAACGGTAAATGCTCTGTATCTATATAGTTCTCTTCTAGTCTTGATGACCACTCAAAGATCTTTAATGTGAACGTTGCTGTTCTCGTATAAATAGATATATAGATATAATTAGAGGTAAAGTAAAAAGATGTGCAGATGGTCAACAAATAATAATACTGAACTTAAGTGAGTAAAACCTAAAATAAAAACTAAATACGTGACTATGGAGACGTCAATTCATATTTCATCATGTTTCATTGTCAATTATTTTATCCCAAAAATGCCAGAATGTAAATAAAGAAAAACCTGTGAAAAAATAACCAACATCTTGTGCTTATATCACAGTAAACAATATCCTGTTAAACATGGCCACAAGTAACCAGAATCATTGTTAGTCAAATCGTGTTTAAATATTTTACCAGTCAGCAACATAAGTATTAGAAGAAACAAACAAAGGATGAACAAGCTCCTTCCTCTGTTCTGTAACCAACATGATTCAAACACAGATCTCCCCCTGGACCCATCCATTTACCACAGAACGTCTTCTTCTTCTTCGTCTTCTTCATCTTCTTCGTCTACTTAGTCTTCTTCTCGTCTTCTTCTCGTCTTCTTCTCGTTTTCTGCTCGTCTTCTCGTCTCACGTCTTTCTTGCTGCGGACGAAACTCTGGACCAGGAGGTTTGTCAGTGACACGCTGCTGAATCTGTTCCTTCCTGTTCAGGTCAGAAGCTCATAAAACACATCAGCACCGTCACCACTTCAATCACTGGAACCTTTTGTCAGCGACTCTTTGAACAGGACAGAAGTCTCACTCTGATTTACATCCCCGAGGAGGAGGAGTGAAACAACAGACCTGACGTCCAGGGACAGAAGCAGAGCTGCACATTTGTCCCCTCTACAGGAAGTGACCTGATGGCAGATAGAGAGAGCAGGTTGAATTGATTTAACCTTTGACCCCTGAGAGGAGAAGATCTGTTCTCAAGACAGAATCACAGTGGAGGGCGGTAGGGATACAGAGAGGAGATAGGTCATTAACCCTTTAACAGACTCACTGGGAATAAGGTGCACAAAATAAAACTTAAACCTTCAGCCTCTGTCTTTACATTTGATTACTGGTCTTATTTGAAATGTAATAAAATGTAAAGTATTCTTCACTGAAATGAAGCAGAACAAGTGTCAGTGCTTGACGTGATTTACATAATGCTTTAAATATTGAATATAATATATAATATAATCACAATAATAATAATTTCATCTATGATCGCACTGATCACCAATGAGATCTTCATCAATCTGCACGATCCTAGTAGTTATTTTTCAGTATTTTATTTAATTGAGCAGTATCTTGTAGTTTTGTGTAGTTTTTTTTGTATTTTCTTAACCATTAGATATTCTCCATAGATGAAATAAAACACACACTAAACTATCATTACTCTCATACTTTCTGTACTCACCACATCATGATAGTGTAGTTGTGGTGAATTATTTTGTCTGTGATAATTTGATACTTATAGTTCAGCCTCTGATATTCTGACTTTACTTTCTGTGATGAATGAACTTGGATTTTTCTGTTTGATTGAATTTAACTCTCATTGTTATCATCTATCTGACATTTCTGTGGTTTCTCACCGTTTCTGGTAAATCACAGTTTCAGTGATGTTTCACAACAAAGGAGAGAACAGGAGCGTTTTCAGGAACAATGAGACGAGTCATCAGAGTTCAGATCCACACCAGCTGATTACTACACAGCTACACTCACTGTACAGTACTGACTGTGTATAGTTACTACACAGCTGCACTCCTACTCACTGTGCAGTACTGACTGTGTATAGTTACTACACAGCTGCACTCCTACTCACTGTGCAGTACTGACTGTGTACAGTTACTACACAGCTGCACTCCTACTCACTGTGCAGTACTGACTGTGTACAGTTACTACACAGCTGCACTCCTACTCACTTTGCAGTACTGACTGTGTATAGTTACTACACAACTACACTCTGTAATTTAGTTCCGCTAAAAGCTAAATTAATTCTTATAAACCTTCTTCGTGGTTTGTTTGCAGAGTTTCTGCAGGTTCAACATGTTGATTATAATAATAACTTTACTTATAGAGCACTTTTCGAAAATCTGAGAGGAAATTGGTGTAGAGTTGCAAATTGCATCATCAGCTTTCTGGAAAGTGTCAATAAAGTTTAATACTTTTATTATAATTCTTATTAACATTATATTTTTTACTGTCTATAGATTCTTGCTTGTGTTTAGAGGCAGTTTCTCTTTCCTCTTTCACAAACACAAGCTGGATTATTCGATTATTGACCAGAGATCCACATTTTCACCGTTTCATCTCCTTGTTCTGATTATCGAACCAGGAGTTTTCTTCCAGGTCCTGAGGTTCTGTAACCGTCAGTCACTGGATATTATCTCTATGTACTTATATATCTTTATATAAACTGTTATATGACAAATGCATTTCAAATCAAACACGACAGAGAGTGAAGGGCAGAGACACGGCATGGTTAACCAATCTGCTGTGTGTGTGTGTGTGTGTGTGTGTGTGTGTGTGTGTGTGTGTGTGTGTGTTTGTGTGTCCCAGCAGGATATTTGCATCCTATTAGAGCCGTTAGTCGTGCCCATCACAGAGTTCAGAGGTCAACCACCTCGCCACGCAACAGGAAGTAGTAAGTCAGAGTCCGACAGTGGCCGAGAGAAGATGTTCACCTGTCGAGCTCCACCACACCACAGCTGTAAAGTTCATTTCAACGGCTTTCAGTTCAAATGCTCCACGTGTTATGGGTTGTAACGACAAAGTTGTTTTCTTTTGTCCGCTGAAATTGTTTTATTTTGTTTTGGTAATGAAGCTGGAAAATTAGCTGCACATAACGATAATGTTAATAAATATTATATATGTAGTAATTTTTGGTGAACCGTCTCGCGTCCATCTTCGTTTGCAGCGACCAGTGCAGGTTGAAACAAAAAAAAATATCACTCGTCACTGCTGTTGCACTTTAATAACTTAATAATTACTTATTTAGGATAAAAGGCAAAAATGTCCTCGGTACTATTTACTGTGACACAATGGATATGAAGAAATTACGACACGAAGCTGTTTATAAATGAATCGACATATATAAAAAAATAAATATAGGTATTAGATAGTAAAACATTTCAAATCTAATCTTAAAGTGATGCTGAACTTTAAGAAAGTGTCTCCGACGCGTTAACAACACAAGAAAAGACTTGTTAAACAGAGTTGTTGTTGTTAGTGTTTGTGTGTTTGTGTTGGGAGACTCCCTCTGAGCTCCGGTCCATCTGGAAACCACATCCAGGTCCATCAGGCCGTCCTCCCGTCCAGTGTGTCCTTGTGTATCCCATCATATCCAAACGTGTCCCAATGTGCCCCAGTGTTTTCCAACATGTCACACTGTGTCCCAACATGTCCAAATGTGTCACAGTTTTTCCCAACATGTCCAAATGTGTTCAAATGTTTCCCAACTTGTCCTGACGTGTCCACACCCGGTGAGGTCGGATCAGACCGGGGCTTCATGGTCTCCTCGTTTGAGCTTTGATGGTGACGCTGACGACAGGTGACGCCACTGAAAGATTTACAGTGTGTTTGTTTTCACTTGATGGACGGACAACAGCAGCCATTAACAGACTGACTCTAACAAAACATGAGCCGCAGTAAATTCAGGTAATTGGGTGAAAGGTACAGAAAGTGATCTGGAAAAAACAAATCCATCAAATCATTGAATTATTAGTAACAAAACGCACCTTGAGAATATTTTAGTTTAAGATGTTGCGCCTCTGAAGGAAAGAACCTCGAGAACCTCAATGAGCAAAAGGTTATAAAATAAATGATTAATGGATCCATCAAGAAAATTATTGACAGAACATCAATAGGAAACATAATCACTAGTTTCAGCCGTTTCATTATGATATGAATAATAAATTATACTTTTCATTTGAATAATTATAATGTAAATGATGGGAAATCTAAGAAATCCACCCATTTTAATATACACATACAAATACTAAACCAACTTCAACAGCAGAGGACGCCTCCCCCCCACACACAGACTTCAACAGCCTAATAAAAAAATATCTTCTCCTGGTACCTGACCCTGTAAACTGGTCTGGCATCAGTCGCTGGTGGGATCCTTATGAAACAGGATCCGCTCACTGTAACACAGAAGACGGAAACGAGATTAAAAGCTTCAGCTAAACTCAAAAAGAAAAGAAAATCTGAGATGAGGACAGACGATAACACGACCAGCTGGGAAATCACTGTGATGGCTCCAGCAGCACCACACAACTATAACTCCTCTCGTGATACAATAGTACATGTTTATACTTTTCGCCACTGACATGAGAATCATATTAAAGGAGCTACGCTACAGATTATGTTCCTCCCTGTGATTTCTTATAACTTCACCTTGTGCCTGTGTTTGAGAATTATTATTATTATTTATTTATTTAAAATACCTCAATTTAAGAATCCTCAAAAGGAAAGGAAATAAAGAAACATACATAATAATAATACCTTTTTTCTTATTATTTGTCATTTAACTACTGTTTGTTTGTCTTGAATCTTTGTTGTTGTTGATGTTTCGCTCTCTCTGCTTTGCAATGAAAAAAATATGTAGTTTCTCTTAAGCAATGATATCCAGACCTCAAAATGCATTTGGAATACCATGAAATAGTTGTTTGAACAATTTAAATATTTGCTGTGGTGAAATTATAATATGCTATATTAAAAACAACGTATATGTCAAACAGCACTGAGCCAAAAATCAATAAATGGATTGATAATATTATTCTATAATATAATAATACATAATAATATACAAAAAAAAATGACACAATCAAAGATTATTTTGAAGATAGGAGATAACAGCAATACAGGACCATGCAATTATTAAAGATAATCTCATATGAAGTGATTAAGGACTGATGTCAGTAAATACAGAAATTACAAGTGCTCCTTAAATTAATAAACAATGAATTTATATAGAACAGACGAGACTAATTAAAATACCATAAAATAGTAATATGCAAGAATGGTAACCTTTCGATGAGACAAGGTTTATGGCCTATACTGCAGCCGGCCACCAGGGGGCAATGCAGATGATTTGGCGATTTCAGTTTTGGGAGCTGTCATGTCGGCCATCTTTATAAACAAGTCTATAATGCAAAAACAAAACAACAAAACAACAAAAGAAGCAGCCGACAAACACAGAAATGAAGTAGGGGTTAGGGTTGTAAAGTTGTGAGTGATGAAGTGTTCAGTAAGATACTGTAATAAAAAGGAGTGGGACAGATTTAACTAACTTAGAACGCTTCAAAAACTATGATGTCCTCATATGTGTTCTATAAGTTGTATTAGATTCTTTGAATGAGCTCGGCAGAACGGAGGTGGGGGTTGTGAGAGTTGGGGGGGGGGGGGGGGGGGGGGGGGGCTCAGCCAAAATAAGAAAGGAACTTGTCTTGGATTTCATGAGCTGCTAAATTTAACACGGTGCCTTCATGGAGCTGGGAGGAGTCTGCGATCTGAGCTGAGCCGTCCAGCTCTTTATAACCTGAAGCTGTGAAGAGTCACAAACACAAGACAACACACAGAACATGTCTGAAGCCACTGTCCCTCCAACAAGTTAACCCTGACTTAACATTAACATGTGTGTTACATACAATCTAACACTATTAAGGAAGAATTCAAACCCAACTTTTAATATCAAACAAAACAAGAAAACGTGTTATTGTTAGATCACATAAGGAAAACAATGGTTGTGTTTTTATTGTTAACAATCATCAACAAAAGTATTGAAATATTTATAAAATGACAAAACAATTACCAGCGTATGTGGGCTTAGATTCTCTCTCAGTCTTTTGTTGAGAGAAGATACAAACTGGTTATGTCAAGTTATTTTAGTTCAATTTAAATCACAAGTTCAGTGAGATTGTCTCAAATCAAGAGGAAAGAATCTTTACAGTTGACTTTTCACCAAAATATGTAATTTACCTAATGACTCAAATAAAAAAAAATATATATATTGATTTCAGTGCTTCATCTGAAACTCAGACGACATCTACAACAGGAAAGAAAAACAGATGACAACTTCAAACAAACTTTAAGAGTGATGAGAATCATTGAGCCTGTGAGTCGGAATCATTTCACCTGTTTGGACATATTGTTTTAAACTGTTGTCCAGCGACGACCCTAAAACCCTAAAACCCTAAAACCCTAAAACCCCGTCGGCCTCAGATCGGTGCTCTGATGACTCGGCGACACTTTGACCTCCTCAGCAGGACGCCAGCTCTCAGCAGTCGGAGGGATTTCAAATTGTTAAACGTAGGTTAATTTAAACACTGATGGTTTGATGAATGGATTTTAAAATCAGATAAAGACATTAAAGCGAATTGAGACCAGGAGATACAAATTGTTAAACTGTTGAATATCTGTATGATGTGATATAATGTGATAATATGTAATACAATTATAAGTTCATTACTATGAGTTATATTCATTAAATGAGTAATTAAATACCATGGATTTATACATCTTACTTCACTTCAATTTTAAACACATAATGTCGTTTTATTTTTGCACCGTTTTTATCTTGTTAGAAAGTACGAATGATAATTATGATAATGATTTAATTTATTATCTGCCTTATGTTTTATGGTAAAGTTAGTGTGGATGTTATATGTATTTACAATGCACATTAACTATCCTTAGATATTTATATAAGGTCAGGTTGTATAAACTGGCTATGGAGACAACAACTGAATTTCAGCTCACACAACTAACTCCGGCTCATTTACAGAATTTTGTCTATAACAACTTGTTTCAGCTCCGATTTTCACTATGAAATATAACTATGAAATATCTGTACTTCATCGTATGAAATTAGCAGTTGAAACTACCTGAAAATCAACTGGTTAGGTAATGAAATTATCATTAAACTACAATTTGAACATTTAATGTAAAATGATTTATGTGTCATTTAGTCTTTTTTCACATTTTCATTACTACTAAACAACCTAAAGTTAAAAAATCTCTGGTTTTAGATCTTTGTTTAGGAAAAAATATTAAATAATAAACTGTGTGATGTTTATATAATATATATATATATATATTTATAATACTACATAAAGAATATTTATTCATATGTTAAACTGTCGAATATCAACTCAACTTCAGACTGAACGATTGGTAAAGACTTGATCAGCTTCTTTTTATGGCTTCATTTCTGTCGCTGAGTTTCACCTCAGTGACCCCAACACTCCCACACCCACACACACACACACACACTCCCCCCCCCCCCCCCCCCCCCCCCCTGTTGGTCACTTACACCACAGCCCCGCCTCCAGTCTGACTCCTTTATAAAGACGAACTGAAGGAGGTGAAGTTACAAACACGGGTCCTTTAAAATCTCTCACTTCTCTCTCGACTATTTCTACTTTTAAACACTTTCTCACCAGGTCAGCTGACTGTTGAGCTTCTTTAATTTTTATGGTTTTACACTATTTCTAGTTCACAAGTCTACATTTTTTTGGGAGACTTTTTTTAGTTTTGTTGTCAGGGGGGTTTTCTTCTCCTCTCTGCAGATGACGATGGATTTGTCCGACCTTCCCTTCCCTCTCTCCCCAACCAATGACCTTTACGATGACCCCTGCTTCAGCACCAGTGACTTGAACTTTTTTGATGACCTGGACACCAGGCTCTTGCACGCCGGGCTGGTGAAGCCAGGGGACCACCATCAACACCACCACGTGCCTAAGGATGAGCATGTGAGGGCCCCGGGGGGCCCACACCAGGCGGGACACTGTCTGCTGTGGGCCTGCAAGGCCTGCAAGACGAAGACCACTCACGAAGACAGAAGAAAAGCAGCGACCGTGAGAGAAAGACGTCGGCTCGGCAAAGTAAACACGGCCTTTGAGAACCTGAAACGCTGCACTGCCCCCAATCCCAACCAGCGGCTGCCCAAAGTGGAGATCCTGCGCAACGCCATCAGCTACATCGAGTCGCTGCAGGCGCTGCTGAGGACGGGCCGGGACGACAGCTTCTACCCGCCACTGGAACACTACAGCGCCGACTCGGAGGCCTCGAGCCCCCGCTCCAACTGCTCCGATGGCACGGTGAGCCCACGAACAGCTGAAGAGTTCATGTGCTGCCTCGCGAAATGTAAAGAATGTGTCTGCAGAGTTTTTATTTCTGGCTGCGGTGGCTAATTTCGATGAATGGGATTTTCAAGATGTACATTTGAAGCGTTATAGGCTTAAAATAAGATTTAGACTAGAAATAATATGGTTTAATAATAAAAGCAGATTCGGACACTTCCAGCAGAAGATTGTTTCAGTTGTTGATCTTAAAATATTTGTATTATCAAGTGAGCAGCAGGTTTGATCCGTGTGGCTGTAAACATGTTTGATGTATCTTTGCTAATGACATTCTAAAATGTATAATTAAGAGTTGTATGTATGTGTATTAAAGATTCACAGTAAATCGTTTTACAGACTAAAAGAACAAGATGTTAAAACCATACAAATTATAAATCTACAGAACAATTGTTCACTTTTGATTGAGGTAAACACTGCATCAGCTCCTGGTGTCGGCTAGTCGATCGATAATATTTGGTTAATTGACTGATTGGTTGATTTATGCTTGCAGGTGGATTTCATGTCTCCGTGTTCAACCAGAAGTGAAAACAGTGACGGTTCCTACTGCAGCCAGACAGACGGTCAGTTCCTGTCCTGTCTCTCCTGTCATGTCATTTTTATAAAATGTGTTCATTGGCTTTCTTCTTTAATGAAACACAATCCCTGACCTAGCCCCATGCGACGACATGAACATTCTGTCATTTATTATAACCGTGATTTAACCACTTTTACAATTTCTCCTTTGAAATAACGTGTCTGTGCACACTGCCTCTTTCCACATGGCCTCCATTACCTGTCTGTTTCGTTGTAAGACAAAAACTAATATTTCCTGCTTCATTTCTTACAGATTCCAGCAGCTCTAAACCGTCTTACATCTCTAGTTTGGACTGTCTGTCCAGCATCGTAGAGCGGATCAGCACAGACCCAGCTGTGGCCCTCCCGGGAGACAGCGTGGTCCCCCGGGGTCCTGGATCACCTGTGAACAGCCCTGCTGGGTCCAGGCCCTCGGCCGAACCCAGCAGCATGTATGAGCCGCTCTGAAGCTGACGAGTCCCGGACTCAAATTCCACAGAGAAACAAACTTATTCCCCCTATTTTCAAAACTCTGCAAAGATTCCCTCTGCAGTTGGAGCAGAGATATTTTTATACCAACACTCTAAAGGGATTCTCTCTTTTTGTTTGGGTGAGAACGTCTCAGTACACTTCCTTCAGCTTTCAGTCCGAATGAACTGAAGGATCCAAAAATCTCAGCAGAAATGTATTTATACACACACATATATGTGTGTAAAAATCTCTATATGGCTTTTATTGATTTCTGCTTCTTACATAATAACCGAGGACCATTTTGTACATCTGTAAATAAGAGTTACTTGTTTGTAGTACACACACACACACACACAAAGGATGCTGAGATTGTTGTGTCATATGTTTCTACATATTATTTATGAGTGTATACAATTTGAATAAAGCAATATTTATTTATCTCCTCTTCAGCATTAGTCTGTATTATGTAAACTGAAATTATTTCTTGAAGCATTATGGCATCATTGACATCTTCTTCTGTCCTTGCAAAAATATTATTCGCAACTGGGTGGCAGTAAAAACAAACTTTAAGCACAATCTATCGGCTCTGATTGGTTGAAAAACATCAGATCTTTCACGACACTACCAAAACGTTTGACTTTCATGGTATTCAATTATATCAGTCATCATGTAAGGCATCTTTGAAATGTTACCTGGTTGCACATTGTGGAACAGGAATCATTTAAGAGCAGCTTTAGGTAAAAGATTTAAAGGAAGTTATTCACTTAAATAAATTGTCAATTAACATTTCTGTAAAAGTTATTATTTACCCCCACTAAAGTAAAAGTTTTGTCAGGAAGTTACAATAATAAGTTAGAATAATAACTACTATTTAATAAAACATTATTATATTATTACCAATATAATGTTTAGTATAATAAACTTCCAATTGTTGCAATTAAATTCCGTTATCTGTTTTTTTTCACACTTCAGGTTTGTAAAACATAAAAACATAAAAGGTTTATTTCTTATCTTTATATATATTGTGTCGGGGTTTTAATTGAATCCACTGGAAGCTAATCGATGAGATCGATCAGGTCAATTTTGATTGGCACAAACTTGGACACTCAGACTGGACAACGAACAATTCTGGAATTTATTGTCTCAACAGTTACAGTTCCAAATACTTTGAGAGCTTTTTTTATATTTATGTAATTTTATTGGAGCTAAATTCATCCAGAAAACACTCAAACAAACACAGGCGATGAGGCGTCCGCTCAACGCTGCAGATGTTGCTGATGTTCGAGTCGCTCCTGTAGCCGAGGGAACGCCCCTCCTGTCGGCCGGACCGCCACTAGGAGCCGCTCACTTCCTGCGGCGCGAGGCGGCGCCCTTCTTGCTGCTGCAAGACGCAAAACGCAAAAAAACAGAGTCAGATCTGAACAGTGACACTTTAAAATGAAACTCTACTTGTCTACGTCACCATGAACAAGAGTGAGGTGAAGGATCTGTGTCACCTCTCAAGGTTTCAAAAAATTATCATTTTTTAATGAGCAAATTATTAGCACCATAATTGAAAAGTTGCCAACTTTAACTTTAATTTTCTCAAACCTTCTATAATAAAATCTTGTTTCATTTGTGTTTGTCTGTTCTTTTTGAGTCTGAGATATTAGACTGGACTGTTTTATTAAACAGGAAATCATTCAAGTTGTGAAAAAACTTTGAACTGATCAACACTTAAAAACAAACGTTAAGTCCCTTTAATTAACCTTTATAAATGATTCATAAGAATGTAATAGATGGTTTATAACACATTATAATCTATAAGAACTAGTTAAAGTGTTTGATAAGTATAATCTATATTAGAGCCTTATTTGACCATATTCTTGTTAATTATCTGTTCTTACACGAGACAGAACTTATGAAACGATTGTTTTCTAACGTAGTGTGTTAATGTTTGTGTGTTTGTGTGTTCACTCACTGTTTTTGCAGCTCGTCGATACGGTTTCTGAGAGAAATGACCTGAAAGAGAAGATGAACTGTGACTGGCAGCTACATCTCAGCTGTTCACATCCAGGACCTCAACAGTCCTGGGAGATGTTGCAACTTTTCCAACATCTTCATTATATCTGATTTTACCAAAAGAGGGATCAGTAGCTAATTTACGCAAAGACATACACAAGTTATTAATGCAGGAACTGCTTCCTTTGCTCATTTGTGAGGGAAACAGAAATTATCTTCACCAACAAAGTCTAAGATAAGGTTAATTCTGAACACAAAGATAATACAGAAGCATCAAAAAGCGTTGACATGATTTTCGTGGTTAACATTTCCATAGTAACAATGAGCTCCACCAATCCCAGGAGTAGCTATTACGCCTGTGGATTGTGGGTAGTGTAGTCTTTCTCCTTTACAGAGCAAATAAAAATCACAATATCGTGGCTTGTAGTAAGTCTACCTCGGATCGTTGAAATATTATGGATTGTTTTTTAAATCTCTATTCGGAAAAATGAATGAGATTATTTACACAACGAGAAAATACAATGCACGAAGCCGAAACATTTTACAAACAATGGAACAATTAAATCCAAAGGAAACATACGGACTCTCCTCGTTCGTTACTGACCTCGTATCTCTGTCTCTTCAGCCTCTCACAGTGGTCGTACTTAATGGCCTCCAGGCTATGAAGCCACTCCCACAGCTCCTTCGCCTTTTCCCTGACAAACACAAACCAAAGATCCAATGAAAAACCTTCGAAAAATGTCTAATTTCAATATACGAAAAAGTTACAAAACTTTAGTTCTTGAGAAAAATCCAATAGATGATGGCGTAGTTATGTAATTAAACCACAAAGGTGAAAACTAATTCAAATTTGATATTTCGTGACTTTGCCGAACATTCCAACTCTGGTTGGTTAGTGATGAATATTAGATTAATTGACGTTCATGCTGCTGGACCATGTTTATAGGTGATTTATCTGCTCATTGTACGTTCAGATCTTACAGAACAACACAATGTGTGCTCTCTTTGGTGTTAAGATTGTGTTTTTGAGTCAGTGACTTGTCTTCTTCCGTTACCTCAGCTTGTCCTCGCTGAGGTCTGCGACGCTCAGTGGTTTGCATCTTTCTGCCATAATCTTCTTCTTCTTTTCTCTCTCGGTCTGCTTCTTGCCTCGCTTCTGGTCGATCTAGAACAATCCAAGGAGGTCAAACTCCACATCTCCTCAGCGTTTGTATGAAGTTGAGGCAAGAATTTGAAATTACAACAACAAAAAGAAAAAAATAAGTAAACGAGGCTCACCTTCGTCAGGTGGCTGCTGTAGCCCGACCCCATGTTGCTCAGTGCGGTCTTCTTCTTAGCGTCATCCTCAAGCTTCCTCTGGGCGTCGGCATCCTCCTTCCTCTGCCGCTCAGCCTGTCAGATGAATTTCAAAATGTCACAATTCGACAACGTGGCAGACGGAGGGACACCCGAGATTTTTACTCAAAATGAATTCCTTGTGTCAGAAATGTCCACAAAATGTGGAAAATACTATATTTGCTGCAGCTTTAAACTTGTCTGGGTATAGTCACTAATAGTAATTGAAGTAAGTATTTATTTAAGTACATGAGTTTTACATTTGGAATAAATAGTTTGAAAATAATAACAAGTTGCAGCGTCTGTTGCTTGGATTAAAGTGTGCTTGACCTTTTCTAAATCTCTTCTAAATCATCAAATGAAAGAAATGATTTGATCTTGTTTAAATGTGTTTAAAAGGCATCTAGACTGGTAAAGAAATGATTATACTGCTAATGATTTGACCAGAAAGTTATATTTACAAATAAATATTGTATAATTACTATAATTTGGTTTCATTAAACTGCAGGAAATTGTATGAGGATTCATGTAGTAAATACAAGAGGACCCAGAATGGACCCCTGGGGGATCCCACAGTGGAGGGAACCTCCAAGTATGTCCTGAAGCCTACACAGTGTTTCAGTGTACTGTGCAGATGTAAATGCAGTAGATGTCAGTGTGACACTGCTTTTCAGCCTGGTGGTGAATTACTCTGCTTTGACCACTAAGTGGCTGCGTACCTCCCGTCTGGCCTGTCGCTCTTTGTCTCGGTCACTACGAATCCTCTGCTGCTCGGCTCTCTCAGCTCGACGCTTCTCCTGAAAGCACAAGTCAAAAGGCAGAATGAAAAGCTGTCTGTGCGTTGTTTTATTTTTGTACAGACACGACTGTCGTTTCTAAATTTTTTCTTCAGGCAAGTTCTCACAATTCGATCTTTGAGACCAATGAGTTCTTCTTCTTCTTTCTTCCTGTGCTCGAAGTGAGCGTCGATCAGTGACTGCAGCTCGACCAGATCCTTGTTTTGGCGTTTCTTCTGGATGTCCTTAAGGAAATGGGCAGGTGAGTCATGAGCTGATACATGGGACAAAGTTGCTGGTCCCAAACCCATGCTGATGATTTAACTGTAACGTGAGCAATTTTCAGCAGAAGGTTTCTCATTTGTTGGTTTACAGCATTAATTTAATCATTCATTCATTATTTCTGCTGCTATTTCCTGTCTGTTGGTTTTGTCAGCAGACGCACACGAAAAGCATTCCACAAAACTCAGTGGAAGGATGGGACATGGGCCCTAAAAAAAATGGATCCAGAACATTTAAATCACTTTCTCAAACTTGGATTCACCAATTTACCAGGAACTGGCTCTTAGATCTTGCTGACAAAAATCAGGCATGTTAAGAGGAGTGAAACCTATGAGCGTGTATCCTTATTGAATTTAAGCCTTGGTGGATGTATGGGCCTTCTCACATAGTTTGTCTGTAATCTGTCCAGAAGTGTTTGTGCACTCTTGCTAACAAACAAACCAACCAAGTGGAAAAGAGGTGAAAACATAACCTCCTTGCTGCAGGTAATAAAGCACTTTGTGAATGAAAACACACAAAACAATCACCTGTCCCTGACATTAAGTAAGTGATGTTCTGATGAGTGGAACTGATGTTAGATCACATTGTTCAACTCCGACAGTCGTACAACTTTACTTGACGGGAGTTTTAAGTAAATTCCTCTGGATAAATATGGATAAACAAAAACTTACATCAAAGTCCACTTTCTCACCATCAGGGATCTTCGGAGCAGAAGGTCTGTGGAAACACACGATATTCAAATCGTACCAACCAGTAACACCCCAGAGTAATAACCATGTCTCAGCCGCAGATCAGAGACTGTATAATTTCTATCAACTCACTTGAACTTTGGCTTCTCCTCTGGTTTTACAGATTCCAAACAGTGTTAAGGACACAAGAGAGAAATCAAAGTGTTAGAGACTCAAAAGAGAAGAGAGGTGAAGTCTAAAGAGCCGCTGGTTAATCAGGGGAAATCCATGTGGACAAGCTGAGTTACATCTGCATGTTCTTCCACACCTCCGTCGGAATAAAATGTGAGTCTTAATTTTAGCAGAACTTTCTATCATCATCAGTGGCCTGATTACTGTGTGTTAGCCTCTCAGTCCAGTTCTTTAAATACACATTAATACTGGTTGAAAGTCAATGCTCCTACAGGGGTACGACTGCAGGCTGATTTAAGACGAGCATTGACTGAAGTTCATCGGTTTGTTAAGGTGTTCTTGTCCGACCAAAATATCGGATAATCGCAGGGTTTACTTTCAAAAAGAGAGAAATCCCCATGATTGTAAATGTAGGTGTGTGTAAATAAACGGCCTCTTTCCGCAGCCATGACACCGTGTAATCTTATCGGGTAACTGCAACAGTCACGGACGGATTCTAAAAGTTTTTGTAAGTACCATTGATTTACACAATCACACACATTTATAAATATCGATTACAGATTGAAAAATACGGGAATTCCACTTTAACATTTACTGGAATCTCAGCTCCGGGAAGTCGGCGACTCCATGTCAAGGAAATATTTTATTAAGTCAAACAAATAAGATAAAATTAAATAAACTTTGCGAACAGCAGTTTTATATTAAAGCTCAACAAGAATTAGCATAATGATATTTGCATATTTTCAATCCGCTCTTTAACTGTTCAATTATTCGATATGCAGCAAATGCAATTTTTTTTGGAAGTCTATGTGTAATTGATTGAAGTTAATATGGACACCAGGTACAGTGCATGAATATAGAAATCACATGTTTTTGTTTGGGTACTTTTTCAGTCAACAAATATTTCTCTGGTCGACTACATCTTTAGTTAAAACAATACGTTTCTTTATTTCTGTGCATTTTCTTTCCATTGAAAGTTCGTACACAGGAATGAGGCCACTGAAAAATAACGTATTTATTCCACAATGTTAATTTGTTGTGCATTAGTTTGTAAATCAAACCAATATAACCAGAGACGTTTAAAGTGCTAATCAGGATCAGTACACTGTGTGTCATAAATCACCACAGAAACTATTTAATTCAACATACGCGCACACTTTCACTTCACGTAAGACTTTATGTGATTACTGTTAATTGTTTTTTAATTATTGTGGTAAAAACAACCGGGGTCGGGAGGTTTGTGATTAGCTTTTTATATTTTATGGGACCTCAATCAATAATAACAATAATACTACTTTAAAAAAAACAGGAACAGAAACAGACATGGGAGGAAAACGCAGGCAAAGCGACAGCGACTCAGCAGGAAATACAAACTACCATCTTGATCGCCCTCCTCTGGCAGGAAACATTCATGCGAAAAAGAGAAGAAGCAGAGATGAGAGAGCGGCCCGTCACCATGACTCAGCATTTCTGAATACACCTCCGTCAGCTGAGACTAAGCGGGTCAATTTTCCTCTCAGGGTGGAAACCAACAAATCAGACAACTCAAAGTGTGAAACATTAAAAAGGGACCAATCAGAAGAAAGGAGAAGAATTCAAATCAACATACCTTCCTCTTCATAGGCCTCTGCATGCAGCAAGCGTCCGAAGCAAGAGCAGAACAGAAACCATTAGTGATGGGACAGGGCAGCTTGTTCAAGTTTTATGCTGCACAGCTTATCAAGCCACATTTACAGGATCGGGGTGTTTGTGGGCGTCGCTGCTCGAGTCCAATGCCGCAGGAGGTTTTATTCCTCATGTTTGATGTTGGAAAACAAAACTATAGCTTCATGTTTCTGGCTTAATACTCATAAAGACACTCGAATGACTGCACTTTATAAATAACGTGCCTCAGACTACGCATCGTTTACTGTGAGGAATCGTCTTTGTTGGCTGTGGCACGAATCCCCTTGTTTTCTATGCTATTCATAATATAGGATTCCACTTCAAGCGTGTTGGCAGCAACGAGGTAGAAAGAGTGTTGCATTCGCTTTTAGCAAAATAGTTAAAAGCTACTTTAATTCTGTTTGACAGTTTGGAGGCAAAAACAGATTTATATATTATTAATACAACTAATTCATTATCTTGCGTACATTAAGTGACCTGTCAATGTATTGAGAAGTTCCCAGCAGTATTTGACGATTATATATTTTGTTTACTTTGTTAATTAAAGTATATTAATCCTCAAATACTGTATAAACAATTACTTTGAAATTCTGACAGCAGGACCTTTACTTGTTGTGCACAAGACAATCATTGTTTAAACCATTAAAGCAACTTACTGTAAATTATAATAATAATAATAATGTGTACATGAGAGTATTGTCTCCTTTTTATTTCTTTCGTAGAGGAGGACAGATGGAAATCTTTGATAACGTATACAAACTAATGATCAAAGGCTCTTTTTGAGCTTGACTCAGGGTCTTTGAGTAGTTTTCATTATAATTTATAATTTTGCAGATGAGCACATTAAAGCCTGGGACCTCGGCAGCGACTCTACTGTACGTAAAGTAAAATGCAGAGTTTGCAGAGGTGGAGGACGGATGGAGACATCGCGTTGCACCACAACACCCCAACGTAAATGTTTAGGAGCAGTTTGCCAGTCTCACTCTTCGTCTACACACAGAGAGAAAGATGCTAAACATGGACTGAAGGGAGCTGAAGAGAAATGGCCTTTGCATGGCGGACATTACCCATCATCCTCTCTGCTAAGGCCTCGACGTTTGCCCAAAGCAAACGAAGGAAACTGACGTTGAAAGGAGACGTCAGTTTGGACCGAAGGCCGCGGAGGAGACGGGAAAGTCGATTCATGCAAACGCAGCTTTTCTTCTTCTTCCTTTCAACATTTATATGCACGGCTCAAATTCAGCACACACATGTGACAGTGAGCGATAACACAGGAAATGAAAAGTGTGGGGTTCACGGACATTGTTGGAGATGCCTGAAGACCGCAGAAGGTGCTTTAGGCATCTGGAACGAGTGCAACACACACAGTGACCACGTCGTGCCACAGTGATGCGTGAAGCCACACAGATAAATGAGAATGTATGATTGTAAAGTGCTGTATCTCGATGCTGACGATGTGTGCGTCCAATGGGTCAACAAACTGTTGATTTATCAGTAGTTGTGTTATACGTTGTGATCGTAGAACTTTGTCTACGAGCTGCCACAACTGTAAAACTAATAAAGTTATTCAAATTTAAATTTATTATCATAGTAAATACATCATGGAAATACAAGAAAGATAGACATTTACATTCTGTTGAGTTTAAATGTTGACCTGATGGTGGAGAAATAGTCTTTGGTCAAACCCTGTTTTAGAGAAACTTAGTCTTTGATCATTAGGGAAATTGTATTTTATTTTACAGTGTGCAAAAATGTTCATATGTATAAATGTTTGTTAATTTGCTTTTGTCTCTTTATTTCAATTTCTAGATCAATTTCTAGATTCTGGCAGCAAATCAATGTTCTGTAATTATTCGATGGACTTTAGCTGTTGTCTGTGTTTATGTTCAGGTTAATGCAACATGTTGAAACTCCATAACTTGGAGAAGACGGTCAGTTATAGCTTTAGCTTGTTGCTGTTACACTGAGCGATAACATGTGGGTTTTGAGTTTGTCTAAGTGTTTTTTTAATTATTTTATTCTATTTTAAATGCTTGTTGAAACTTTCACAAGTTCTTTATTTCCTCTGCAGAGTTTTTTTCCGTACTGTTATGAAGAGGAGGTAACTCCAGTGGAAAGAGCTGAAAGGAAACTGAAAAGTGAAAACTATAGTGAAACTGCAAAAATATCAAACCCAACAAGACAATTGAGTTTTGAGTCGTCAAGTTCTCTTTTAATATATATATCTGCCAGGAAAGATCTAGAGAATAGATCATATATAACTCAAAATAATATCTCCACAAACTGGAGGATTTTCTTCACTGTGTCAAGGAAAATAACTTCATTCATTCATTCCTGACGTGGTTTGTTTCTGCTCTTTTCTTACATTCCCCTGCAATTTATCATAAAACCAGCGTTTATCCAGCAAATTACTCGGAATTCTGAGTATAAATATTATTTCCTCCAACAAATAAGAGCAACAGCTTTAACTTTTTAAGATTATAAAACTGTTTGGAAACGTGAAAAAAAGTGTTCACATTATTAAAGCTAAGAATTTTATGAAACAAATTCGATAATATTGCTTCAAGATAGTTCTGTCTATTCGACTGCTGTTAATAAAACTGTGTTACTACACAGAATTATGTGGTAAATGAACATGAAGCATTTTGTGGTGTAAACTTTTAAAAACTGTGTGTGGATTTCCTTTTTTACTTTGCTTTATCTTTTATTTCTCAAACCTTTGGAAATCCATCCAACACAAAGTGCTTTTCAAACAGTGGACGTCTAAAGTCAGGCCACATTTCTGCTCCACATACCACTGAGGTCTCGCAGTTGGCGCCACAGCATCTGTCATTGTGACAGGCAGAAAATAAACTGCTTGGCACCAATGACGCGCTGAGTAATTATGTTAAAGGTGACTGCTAATCTCTTATTAATCCTGACAACTGGCTTTGAAGGGTATAAATTAAGGTTTTGACATCACCGACTAGAAACAGTTTGCAAGGCTCCACTGTGACTGCAGGAAAATGTAAAAGCAAGAAGTGAAATCACACAGAATTTTCCTCTAAAGACTCAGGACTGTGACTTGTCGATCAGGATATGTTTTGCTTGATTTCCAGCAGGAGAAGGATGAACATGCCACATACCTTCCTCCTCTTGCACCACCTCCTGTGGCTCGGGCTCTGGTTCGGGTTCTGGTTCTGGTTCAGGCTCTACCTCTGGCTCTGCTTCTACCTGGGCCTCCGCCTCAGGGGCTACTTCTACTTCTACTACCTCCTCCTGGGCTACGGGCACGCAGCATGCACCAAATCGCCGGGGGAGAGGGAGGGTGTCGGAGAAGGCCGTTAATGGAGACCACAGACATTACAGAGCCATTAGAAACCAGAAGTGAGAGAATACTTTAGTTACACAGAGGATGGAAGTTTGAGCGAGGGATAGCGCTGCTGGAGAACGGAGAGAGAGAAACAGATGATGATGAGAGAAGGTCAGTGGACCTTTCACACAGAAGCCATATTGAACCGTCGGGCTGGAAAACTCCCTGAAGAACAGCCGATGGAAAACTGGACCTGACTCATTTAAATACCTGAAGTCATATTACTCTCTCTGTATTTGCAGATAATCAGTTTTGGGAAATGTATCAAATGCTTTGATAATATTCACCATCATATGATGCTTTGGGTTAGCATTGATTGAATGTCGTGGATTTGGTAGAAAACTATTATAGATACGGCTTCAGTCTAAACTGGTTCTCTGCTCCACTAGCTTCTGTAACTAGATGCAAAATTTGCTAACTTGTTCAGAAAATTAACATTTGTAAATTTAACAATGATTTGCAAACTTTGTTGACAGTTCAGACATCAAAAAGTCAAAAAGTCAAAAGTTATTTGCACCTAGTGGGAGATTTTGTTCCTGTTCCAAATTTAGCAAGTGGAAAGTAAATGTTAATTTTTACTGTAGCAGACATGAAACACAGGAACATGTAGTTTTTAATTTTAAATTTATTTAATCTTGCTTTTAATTCATTCTGACTCAGACATGATTCTGCGGTTGTGCCTCTTTTTTTAATCTCATTTTTACCTCATCGCACTGTTTTTGCTTTGCCATATTTTTTAAAGCATTAATAAATGAATCTGAATAAACTAATGTACAGAAAGACTTAACAAACTAGCAAAGCAACAGCTTGGTTCTAAATGTAATGTGACATGAATTCTCTGAGCTAGTTTTCTCTCTGAAGATTTTCCTATATTTGGATCAGCAGCTCCACGTTTGTCCTCCAGAAAGTTTCCACCTCCACTGTTTGAAATATGGCCGTTGTGTGAACGAGGTCAACGACCGCTGCACTGATGTGACATCCACAGATGGCCGTGTAAACATGTCACATGACAAGAAAATAAATGTAACGCTCAAAAAAGCTCGGCCACATTTTTTTCTTAACCATGTGATTTGAAACATCACTCGTTTAGAAGAAGAAACCCTTAACATGGAAGTGTTTGACTGACAGCTGGAGCTAGCTTTACACTGCAGCGCATTACAAATACACACATGTGCGCTTCTTTCTGCACAAATATGAGAAAAGTGTCAACAATAATAGCATCTGAAGAAAAATACTGATATTGTGTGAAAATGCTAATGCTAATGCAACTGTGGATAATTGAGGAGACAATCCCGACTCACCTGACGCTCAAGTATTTCACTTTTATCAACAATTAAACCCAAATGCAGTTTAAGAGTTTATTTTGTAGGGAAATCCTTTTGAAGCTCAACTTAAATGTTCTATATTTTGTCTTATTAGCAGGTGTCAATGTCAAACACTTCAAATTAAAGGTGAAACCAGGAGCCGACACATTAGTACAATGGAAAAAGATCTGAAATGTGGAATCGAATCAGTCGTCTTTACCTTCCTCGTCTTCGGTTTGGGAAAGAAAGAGATGAGAAGAGAACAAACAGGACATGGAGTCATTTCAGCACATCACATGAATCTGGGTCAATTTACCCAAGAAAAATAAATGAAATGAATGAAGGAAAAAGTAGAAAAACACTTTAAAATCACTAAAGTCTGTTTCGCACACTAAGCCTCTTTCAAGGTAAGTTGTAATTAAAAAATTTAAAAAGACTTTAAATATAAATACAAATGCTTTGTAAATTCTATTAATTTAATTTTCAACATGGTTTTAGACACAAAATCACAAAAAAGAGGAAAAGATGAAAAATAAGTAAAAAAGATGAAATGAAAAAAGAGACTCAGAATTAAGACAGACACATAAAGACACACACAACAAGGAATTTGTGTAAAAAACACAACCACAGATAGAACGAGTACAAGGAGACTTAAAACAAGAAGACCCCCCCCCCCCCCCCCAAAAAAAAAGATATAAAAAGATACCAAGAGACCAAACAACCAAAAATAAACAGAAAAACGACAAAGAGACTGAAAAGGACACAGAATGAACCAAAGGAGACGAGAGACGCACAAAGAGAGAGAATGAGTCTGAGGGTCCTGGACAGCAGGGACGAAGACACGTAGAAATTAAAATAATTGAAATGTTTCTGAATTGTCACTTACCCTCGTACTGGTCCCTGAAAAGACAAAGAAATACAAGACATTTAGAAATGAAAGGTTAAATCCTGGTGTTGTGCGTTGATGTGCATGTTTGGAAAGCACTTACACTTCCTCTGTGTCCGACATGGTGAGTGCAGACTTCACACCTGAGGCCAAAGAACAGGAATGAGACAGTGCTGATGTGAAACGAGTCAGAGACGCTGCTCTGCCGCTCAAATACCATAACTCCTCCTCCTTAACCTTCAGGCTTCACTAATTTAAATGATCGTACAGAAAACGTGTGGTTAAGGCGGCGAGGGGGGGGGGGGGTTGTGTTGTGCGATGTTTCAGCTGGTTGCCTGGCGACGTTTAGATGATGACATGTTTCTGTTTTAATTTTTAATGCTACTATGGATAGTATTAATTTCACATTCAGAATCCACACGTTCAATTACAACTGCCACGTTAACTACAAGTAAATGTTTAGGCACTAAGTAGAAAATAAGGAGATTCTTTAAAAAGGTCTTTTTCCAATCGAGTTTCATTCTAGTGGAGTCGAGACAGAAATCGCAGATGATCTCAACACTTGGACAAATGAAACCAAAACCAGTTGCATGACTATAGTCGAGTCTTTTGTCTTCACAGTTCGAGTCGGGGTCGAGTCCCCGTTGCCCGAGTCCGAGTCACCGAGACTCGTCAAAGCAAAACGCACCATTCAAAGCGTCTCTGATCACCGACTGCTACTGATGGTGCACGGGACAGTTCCCTGTGAACTCTGATCCGGCACAACACCGACTAACGTTACAGGTGATAGCTTTTGTAAAATTATTAAAGTCTACTATATAAAAATACGTTTAAGTGCTCGTCTGTAACTTCTGATTCTGAATGTGGTTATGTCCAAAAATCGAGAGTCGAGTCCGAGTCCTGGATGCGAGTAAAACAACATATTACACAAGTTAGTTAGAAAGGACATCTAGTACACCTGGGTTAACCTTTGAATGTGACCCTTATAATTACAGCAGTAAAGTTTCTGTGTTTGTCTGCAGACGAGCTGTGAAATCTTTGATCTGAAGCTGCAGCTGCTTCCCAGGATTCAACACCAGCTTTCACAGATCATTAAAAAATGTAACTCTGCTCTGATTGACGTCAAACATCCCTCTAAGTGTGCAGATGTTCCCCTGAAGCCTCCTCACCACCGTCGACGGACCCGTGAGGAGGATGAGGAGCAGCTCCGTTGGCTTCACTGTTTATTCTATATGCAAATAAATGATATTGGATTTATATATAAAGTGTCTTTGGATGAGTCCTTCACACTTGGGGGTGGGCACAGCTGCAGGGGACTCGGAGGATTAGTCCTGGATCATATTTCAACCCATCAGCTGAGGAGCGGCGTCCAAATAGCTGCTTTAATCCCCCGGCTCTGTCCGGCAGGAGGACACACTGCAGCCGGGCAGCCAATCAGCATCCAGCTCCGACAAACAAGCTCTTTGATGGACTCTCAGCCGACAGCGGCCTCACCTCTGTGTGTCCGGCAGACACTCAGCACATGCCGACACTTCAGCACTCTGTATATTTAGTGGGGGGGGTGACCTTGCTGGATGCTGAGAAGTGTTTCTGAGTCTTTCTGAAAGTATAAATCTGATCAGACAGGTGAAAAGTCAGATCCGGGGTCAATGCAGAGACGGTTTAGACTGAAATGCCGACAGGAGGGAAACATAAGCTCCGTGTGGATGAAGGTTGTGAGACAGGGAACAGGCCTCGAATGAGGAATCATCACCGTCTCCAAACCTCTCAACCTCTGAGGAGTCGACCAGGACGGTGACCATATGGGTTTGAAGTTCAACATTCTGACGAGAGGCCACAGGAGAACGTTTCGGTTCAGGTCGTTTGTGTAATGACAAGAAGAGAAGGAGACGATTCAGCATCCACAACTTCACCCAGATGAAGTTTGTGAACACACTTGTGTCTCGTGTGGAATCGCTCGCGTGTTATCGTGCAGAGAAGGAATCAGAATGTGGTGGAAACCAATGTAACAATAAAACAATAAATTTCACAAAATCAGAAAAGAAACGTTTTGCTTTCAATGTGTCAGGATTTCTTTCAGTCACAAAACAAAGCACTTCCTGTACCTGTGGGGTTTCTGTTGACTGGTCATCTATGAATCTTTTAAAGCCACGATGTTGAACAATTTACATGCAATGGCAACACATATTAATCAAATCTAAATGTGGTAATTGAAGGTAAAACACAATAAATCTGAATTAAACAGATGTAAAATGTAAAATGTAAATCAGAGCTGAATTACAATTTGTAGCTGCAGTTCACAGCTTCAATGGTCGAAGTGCAAACGCTTCTAATTTCAAAGAACATTTAGTTTTATGCGATTGTACATTATAAGTTTTATTGTTATTATATATCGCTAGGAAGTATTGTTATTAAAATGTAATTCCTTTTTTAAATTTCCCTGCAGAGATTTCAAGTTTGAAGCTGCCTCTTTTCAAACTGAATTAAAATGATATCCAATTAGTCTTTTTTTAAATTGGAATCCTCTGATTCAATGAGATAAAATGACATTTTAATGACCCAGTTCTTCAGTCGGGGCTGAGGAAACTGGACTCCAGCTCTTTAGTCGGTGTTAACCGTCTCCAACATAAACGACACATGTTAGAAATGCAGCTGAACACGTCTGCGTCTGTTTCACACTGAGGCTGCAGCGCTCTGAGGATGATCTGTGTTTCCTCTCTGTCAAACAGCAGAGGCTCTTTTTCTCCTGCTGCACAAAACAAAAACCCTCAACTCTTGAAACAAAACCTGCAAAGTTTGGCTCGAAATGAAAGAGAATGAGTGTGAAACGTGTTGTTCGGTGAGGATCAGTGATTTCAGGGCCGTCTGCAGCCATCTTACCTCAGAGGGGAAGAGAAGCTCCTCCAGCGATGAGCATGAAGGTCTGTGAGAATCTGCAGCCGCCGCTCAGAGAATAAGTCCTTGTGTTCTAGTGATACTTGAGCTCATCAGGCCCTTATTGGCTGGGGATGACAGTGAGGTGTGTTGGTGTGTGTGCGTGTGATATGTATGTTTATGTGTGCAAAAGGTGTGGGGGTTGGGGGTTGGGGGGGTTGACCCTGCAGAAGGAGATGGATGAAATACTGTGGATGGAAGAGGAGGGCTCGGGTTTTGGAAAAGGAGCAGCTGAGAAGCCTCTGTTGCTAAATTTACAGCGATAGAAGGCTGAGAGCCGCGGTTACACATCAGCTTGGCATCCAGACAATGGAGGGAAAGTGTGTGTGTGTGTGTGTGTGTGTGCATGTGTGTGCGTGTCTGTGTGTGTGTGTGCCCCTTCATCAACCAGACACTCCATCAGTCAGACATTCACAGAACACTGCGGAGTAACAGAAGAATGGAGTAATAATAGAACTGGGCTAAGAACAGAAAGCTCACCAGTCGGTTTCTCTGTGATTTCTGAGGCTGGAACAACAGACAGTAACAGGTTTGAATGTATAAAAGTAGTAAATATAACTAAATTCATGCCAGTTTGTAAATTGACTGATTCAATAAACCAACATCAAACCAGAATCACCTGAAACAGAGTCTGAGTTTTTAAGGTTTAAACATACAAGGAAGCTTTTTGTTATTATTACTCCTATTTTTTTTTCATATTTCTCTCAATTATAAATGTTCACTATTATTAATTCTAATTAGTAAGTTTGGAAGGAATTTGTTTGAATGTATGATTTTCATCTTTTCTGATTTAAAGTATAAAAGAAAAGGGATCATGAAAAGCCTCTAAACCTCCACCAAGGCCCAACAGCTTCCTTATGAAACCACAATTCAATTCATTAGATCTGGATTTTTATTTGGATCTGCACTCAATTTCAATTCCACACACTCATAAATATCAATCCTCTGAACACACCTGCTCTTTTTCATCAACATTCATCCATTATTCTCTGAGAAAAAGGTGAAAATGTAGAAAATGACTCTGTTCCCCCGACACACATCACGTCCTTCCACAAGGTTCCATGGGAATCAATCCTGCAAACTACCAGACAGAGACCTCCCTCTGCTTCACCCTCTGGAGTCATTTTCTGAACCTCACACCACCGAACGGAGGTCAAGTCAAGCAGCAGCAGTCAGACTCACTCTGGCTGGATGAACAGAGAGAGCAGCTTGTTCTTGAGCTGCTGCAGCCTGGAGGCGTCTCAAGACTTCCAGGCTGCAGACTGTGAAACTGATGTGTGTGTGGGTCTGTTGCCAAATGCTATTAACAAATAAATACCATCACTCGAGCATGTTAGTGTGTGTGTGTGTGTGGTTGTGTAGTTACACTTAACAAGTAGTGAATGATTTAGACCCTTGTTACGTCCTCCATGTTTTTGCACCTTGTCTGTTTTTTAGCACTGGTTTGAAAAACGATCCAGCAATAGTCTGTATCCCTCTGCTCCATCTTCTCCAGGCTCTGGTTAGTCCTCTGCAAGAAATAAAATATTAAATAATAGAGTCTGAATTTGGGGCCACCAATGTTGTGTTAAAATGTTACATACAAGGTCTTACATAGGATTTACCTATGTTAATGTTCATTTAATGCTTAATCCGTCTGTAGAGACATAATCTCCTGTGTCCCGGGGTATTCTCTACTAATCTTATGGGCAAGTATAGTTATAGTTAATTCAGATATGTCTTCATATCTGTGTTACAGTTCATTCATTGAGGTCTTAAAAAGTCTTGAACTGAACTTGTTGCAGAAACATTCCATACACTCAAGAATAAGTCACTGATCAAATAGAAAAACTGCAGATTATCAGATTTCATGTTATAGAGAGAAATATTAAAGTCAGAGATTCTTATGTTAAATGACCATGAATCGCAAACGTTATCAGAGGAATAACCTGTGGCCAGTTGAAGTTCTGTGGGGGCTGAGGCCCCCCCACACCCCCCTCTGAAGAAGCTTTTGGAAGAAGCTGCAGAAATCCTCAAAGACTGAAGAGCTGCTGCTGCTCAGTGCTGCACAATGCTGCCACTGGTGGCTGGAGGCTGTACTGCAACAACACAGTGCTCATCATTGTACATTTTAAAGTACACAAAAATACACAAGTGTTAAAGTCTCACTTGATTTGTTGGTCACCCCCGGCTGCTCTGCCCAGGTGACCCTCTCCCCTCAGGTGGAGGTGGCTGCGCTCGGCCTGTAGGGGCTGAACCTCAGCTATCTCAGGTGGCCTGGAAACCCCCTTCTGCCCCTGCAACACACACTGAAGGCAACAGTTTTATTTTTGGAGTGGCCACGGGCACGGTGGCTCGCTCCCTAAGGCTCTGGTTCACTCCAGGATGAGACGGCCCTGTGGCACTCTGAGCCGGGATTAACAAGCAGAGAGCATTTTGTCCCGACAGCCGCTTGCCGAAGGTAAACCAGTCAAACTCGGTGTCTGTTGATTGACAAGCTGGTGGTTCTGCAGCGTGTTGCTGAGCCGACAGCCAGGTGCTAACCTGCAAATTATGCTTAGAATTTGGTAGTGGCACGTGCACGATCTGAAATCTCATAAGCATGATGGATATCAGAGATTAAATCCATTAGAGGAGGGAGAGCTTGCAAAGCAGCGCTTACCATGTTGTGTGTTTCTGCACAATGTTGTGCCATGTGAGTGAAAGTATGAGTCAGCAATGAACAGAACCTGCACACGAGCAAATCGATTTGACATTTAATCCGTTTTTGGGCCCTTTTCTGTTGTAAATTATAAAGTAAATTCATTCCCTCTATTATTTCTTTCTTGCACTGAACAGTCTTCAGCCTGACCAGCTGAACACAGCCTGTCACCACTTTGGGTAAGTGTTGATCTGATAAACACTGTAGATGCACGATGACAGATAAAGAGTTCGGCCTCCTAGTTGTTTAATTGAGTTCCTTAAACGTAGCTAGATAGAGGTCATGGTACAGTTTGATCTCAAAGCTAAGGTTACACGTTTCTCTTTTGAGCTCCTCCAGTGGAAGCCTCCCAGAGCCTTAAAAGGGGGATGTCTCATGTGTCAGCTGGCCTTCTGGTCCCAACGGCTGCAGGAGTCACTTGGACAAACTGGATTCATGTTAAACCCACAACCAGACAAACATCTCAGAGTTTCTACTTTTCAAAACAAACTTAATGTTCTGTACTTCAGTAACATTCAAGCCAGAGATTATCAAACTTGCTAAAAACATTCAAGCACGATTATCCAGCGTCTTCTCGCCAAAGTGGTGTTAAGGCGACGTAAATTAAAAGTCCAGATAACCCCGGTCACAGTCCTCACAGCTCTGAGAGGATTTGGGCCTGGGATTGGTTTCCAGCAGACTGAAGCTGTTTGTGTGTCTGCAGGACGACAGGCAGCAGGTGCTCGGTGTCAGGATGTTTGCTCTTATTTCCCTCCGTCTAAAATTAGAAAGTGGCCCGTAGTGTCACCCAAAGATATTCAGACAGGAAGGGAATAATTCAGCTCATGTTGCCGAAAGGAAAGGTAAAATGTTATCAACGTAGGAAATATCATGTCGAAAATCTTATAATCATTTATAATATAAAATAGTGAATCAAAGTCAGCTCCGACACGTCTGCCACTTATTAATTCTGGGTACAGAAATATTCAGAGAAGCTGTTTTCACACATGACACGTCCCTTAAATCAGGTCCAGACTTTTGCCTTTGGAAAATAAATAATGCAGCAGGAAAACGTTTGTGTGGGACAACAGACATCAGGACAACAACAGGAAAATGGCCAGAATATCAGGCGAGGGGGGGGGGGGGGGGGGAGGGTGCAAGGGTGGAACATGCAGGACGCCTTCACTATCTGCATTCTTCTAGTTTCGTGTTTAAATACGTGAACTTTTTCCTGCCCCGTTCTCACATTGGGCCGACTCTAATATTTTGCAGGAAAACTTCCAGCAAATGTCCGCGGCAGCCGACACGTTCTCACGGAAAATTTCAGGAAAATAGCCAAACCTCGGTGCATGTCCGACAGAAGGTTACAGAAGATTTGCTGTCTGTGGATTCCATCTATGACCTTTGACCTCCTTTTTACTGTTTGCTTGTAACATCACTGGCGGAGGAATCTAGAATTTGCTCGTGCTCTTGTTTGAAGTTGCTAAACGCTAACACGGACTTCTCGCTGCGTGACCCTCGTCTCCCTCCTTTACGAGTCATTAATCTTTCTTTGGGTTTACTTTTATTTCATCCCGAGGTCAGGTTTAAATTTGAGGTTCTCCTTGAGAAACTATTTTCATAAGTAGTTTGTCATCATTTCAAAGTAGCCTTGCCATAAGTAGCGGCTTTACATGCCTTTCTATTTCCAATAGTGACGCTTCTTGTAGCCAGGCACCATCTTCAGGATCCAATCAAGAGATCTGAAACCTGCTTATGAGTCCGTTGTCATGGGAGCTCATAGTTCTCTAAAGCCAGCCGCAGACGTGTCCGGCTTAAATCAGCAAAGTCAGCAGCTGAGTAAACTACAGGGGGAACACAGCAGAAGACAGTGAGCTCACATAGAGAGTAAATCACAATGGAAGCAAGAACACAAAGATTCCGACACCAGGAAACTTTTTAATAGATTTTATTCCATCATATTCAAAGATAAGAGAGAAAGAGATTATTCACAGGATTAAAAGAAAACATGTCCAGTACGAACAGAGAATAGTGAGATTTAGCTTCACTACCTTGTAAAATGATATCTTGAGTGTAAAAGGTGGTTTGGAATCACAACAGGATTTAAGAGAATTTCCAACCTGAAGCTTGAAACACGGAGAACGTTGAAGTGACAGTCGCTAAAAGATATTTTTTTTCTTCCAAGAAAAAGTCCAACATGTGTTTCACAAATCCTCATAGAACTCTCCAGCTGTAAAATAAGAAAATGCTTGATGTCAGCATTTAAAATGGTTATATACACACAATTAATGGCCTTAATATTGAACGATAACTAAAAATAATCATTCATTATTTTACCAACTGCCGAGATGTGATGTGAAAAATGTACATTTTGGGCCAGACAGTGTTTTAGAACATTTCCCGCTGCTTCGAGATCGAAAACGTCACTTGATGCAAACAGCATCATATCGACTTCCTGCTCTGAGGTCTCAACAATTTAGTTTGTAAGCATTAGAAACAAATACCTCAGGTATTATGACTGCCTGAGAAAAACCTTCATAATTAGAATAAACAGCAACAAAGTTAGAGGTGGTGTCAAGCCTTTTCTTTAAAAAATCTGTATGATTGGATTGTATGTTCTTTCCATGTATGCAAGTCAATATTTGCCTTGAAATTATAAGATAAGTGAACTGAGGAGTGTTATCTATCTTGCAGGAGTCAGACATGCTGATGGAAGTCAGCTACAGTAACGGGCTGGAGCCGGACCTATCCCAGCAGTATCCTCCGGCCTTGCTGCCAAAACCAGGCAAAGACAATGCACGGCTTCAGAAACTCAAGAAGAAGAGAACCAAGAAAAAAGGCAGTCTCTCTCAGACGCCCGTCCCCTTTCGCTCCTGTTTGTCGCCTGTAAACGAAGCGAGCACGGACCTCGAGCACAGCGACCAGTCCAGCCCATCGAGGACACCAGAATCAGTCATTGCGGACTCATCACTGTTCGGTTTCCCCTCAGGTTCCCTTTTCGATCAATCTGCATTTCCTCATCCTCAGATCAGCCCCTACGGTCAAACTGGGAGCTTCCCCCCTCAGCCTTACACGACTCCGATCAGGGCTTCTGAAGAGCTGGTGGCTCCACTGTACGAGTGCTCCTCTTTATTATTCGATGATGAAACCCCTTTCATGATGCCACCTTCAGCTTCACCAGCCCCATCACCACCTGAGCAGCTGCCCGCACTACCTCTTCATTCTGCTTTGAATTTAAACATGACACCAAGTCCCCATAGGTCAGTCACAACAGTCTCTTCTGCCACTGTGTTGCAATCCAGCCCTAAAATATCAACTCACAGCCTGACCCTATCCCCAGCTGCCCCCAACTGTGGCCCAGGCCCGGCACCTTCTCAAGTTGCAGACCTACCTCCTGTTCCTGTCCTGCTATCACTTTCAAACAACCAGACACCTTTTGTCCCGAGCCAGAGGGAGACAAACGCCACTTTAAAGGACAGCCCTCAAACTCAGATGTCGTCTTGGATTGCCAGATCCACCAGTAATGGCAACCTTGCTCCAAACCAGATGCCCGCTGAGATAACTGCCTCAAAAATATCGCTTGTTGAGGCCGTGAAAGAGTCAAAACCTGACTCCCCACAATCAAGGATTTATACCTCAAAGGCAACATTTTATGAGATCTCTAAACCCCCCTCCATGCATGACCTCACAGTTATAAACCCAACCTACCATGGAGCATCAATAAATAGAGACAAAACAAAAGTGCCGGTCTTGAAAACTGATCAGAAAATGTCTGTAACCAGGACCCAAAGTGGAAGACCTAAGACTCCCTCCGGCAGACCGTCTCAAGTATCCACACCCACTTTTGAAATATCCAAACCTAACCCGCTTTTATTTGCTGCAAGTCCTGATTTACAAGCTCCTGCTATTGCTAAAGAGACTCCACAGAATACATTATTAATTCAAGCTAGTGTTAAACATAGTAAACCTCTTACTTTCACAGAAGAGCCGAAGCGAACTGATGCTAATCAAATAACTTCCAACAAGCAAAGCAGCAATTACAATGAGATAGAGAACCAGCACACCCGAAGGAGTACAATGAATTTAAGTGTTGCCAATACCGAACTGTTTCCCAGAGAGAATTTAGCATCAAGTATCACTACACATGGATCTGTTGTGCTCAAACCAGCATTGATGGAACCTGTCGAACCACAGCTAAAAACAGACCAAGTTGCAGAGAGGGAAGCTTCATCTTTTCCAAAGGTTCCATCATTTCTGTCTGTTCCAAACACCTCCAATCTCAAACCAACACTGGTGATTTCAATGCAAGCACCAACAAGTCCAAGCCCCCTGTCGACCATGAATCGTCCACCTGTGTTTGAGGCACGCAAATCCTTGTCATCCTTATTGGAAACTCAAATGACGTTAGCGACCTCCAAGCCCAAATCCCGATCGACTTATTATGGCCTTACTCCCTCTGAGTATGCTGCCTTTGGTGGATTTAGGAATGTAGCAGCACATCACAGCCCTGTTACCCGCAGGTCTAAGGAAACCTTGTTAAACAAGTCACAGTCGGAAGTAGCAGTGGATGTATCACACATCTCTAAGTCTGATGCAACAAAACAAATCAATGGAAATCAAGATCTGCTCTCTTCAGTGGAGGTTTCCGCTACTCACGGTTTACAGCCTCTGTCGCCTCCAACAGATTCAGAACGTCCGGAGGAAGTGATGGTCACATGTAGAAAATATCTGTTTGAGGAAAGTCTCTCAGGAGCTCAAAGTTTTGGAATACAATCACTTAAAACATCTAGTGTGGACACAGTAAAACCTGAGTTTCCTCTTGGCTTGTCACAGAAAACAATGCAGCAATCCACAAGTGACGTGTCCACACCACAAGCCTCATACTCTGAGGCTCCAATACCTACAGCAGGTGAGGTACACGCACAAAGTGCAGCACTATTTTCTATGGCTAAATCACTATTTACAACCCCATGCCTGACTGACAGCAGTGGAAAGTTGGGTTCTTACTCAACCTTAGTCAAAGTAGATCCAAATGTAGATACACAGCTGATTGCAAAAGGGAAAGATGCTGATCATGAAAACCAGGCTGCTACTGAGAAAGGGCTCAAATTCTTAGGGAGTGTCATCACAAATGGTGCGTCCATCTTAGGAACCCAACAAAGCACCAAACTGGTGTCAGAAACACCGCGGCCCAGTAGAGTGGCTACTGAAACCGTCGTACCTAAACAGAGAGAAGTAGTTAACCAGCAAATCAAAGCAAACAGGGGGGATATTGGACACAACAAGACAAACAAGGGAAACAATTTGCCTTCTAATGCTGCCCGTACAGAATGTGTACCTGACAAAACAAGCACTGAGCACCAATTCTCGAATATATTCTCTAAAGAACCAGATACTGCTAAGACAGTGCCCTTGCCGCCACATGAGCCAGTTACAGCTTATATATGTTCTGCACAGTCCAATATCTGCACCGTATCTGCAGCCGAGCAAAGCACCAAATTCATACAGCAGCTCGGCGCCAAAACTCAAACTTACAGTCAAACTGTCGAAAACAAGATGAACTTACCCAGAACAGTTCTCTCGTTGATACAACCTCAAGCACCAACTATTGTAAACCCATATCCTGTAAATACTACACCACCAAGTAAACCCAATAGAGAACCCATACACCGGGGCCTGTCCATCACTGCAAGCAAATCGGCCACTATATCAGACACTAAATCATCTGTCAAAAGTGAGACAGAACAACCAAAAGTGCAAACAAGAGATCCCCAAAAGACAATCAAAATGAATGATAGTGTACTTGTTAACACACAGAGTAGCATTAGAACCATTGGCCAAGATAGAGTTGGTCAAGGAACGAGTTTCTACACGAACTCAAGCAAAACGACGGTAGAGATTAAACAAGCCAATGAAACAAGTCTCAGAATATCTGCTAAAGATGCAATACTCTTTAGTCAAGCTAGTATAGATGCCAAACATCCAACTAATAGTAATATTAACACTAACAGGGTCAGCAGCTCATCACTAGACCTCCACAACTTGTTGTATCCACAACTCAACCGTGAAAAAGTCAGTTCACTGACAGCGAAAGTGGAAGCAGAAGACAGTCAATTAAAACAAGCTTGCAACCTTTCAACAGGAAATGTAGCGCTGACCTCATTGAGCGGTGAAACCAAGTTATCAGACCAACAAGGATTAATAACAGTTAATAAGTTTTCCAAAGACACAGTCTCACCTGGACAACCAGGAGGTTTAGAGGCTGTTCATCACCTCACACCTGCTGCAGAAACTGCACAGTCAAACAGATCTAGTTTGGGCAGCAATGCTCTCGGGGTTACTGAAGCCAAACTCACCAAAAAGCCCACAACAGAAACTATTTTGCCAATCCTCACAGATCCAGCAGAGGGCAGTAAACCAACATTTAATACTGGAAGGGTCAGTAAACCAGGAGTGCCGTCGAGCCCAACCATGAGGCGAGTCGCAGCGCGGAGCCCTCAGCTGAGATCAGAGAGACCTGGTAGTCAGTCCGCAACCAAAGTACCCATTGATGAAAAATCTCTTTCTGGCTCTTTTGCCCAAACAAGTGTCCACATTAACTCTGATGGAAAACACATATCCAACCTTCTCGCTGAGCAAAGATCATCAGAACCATCCACACCTCAAGTCACTAAAACTGCTATAAAAGAGCAATCACCTTTAATCAAGCCAATTACTGAGAGTAAATCTGTATCAAGTTCCACTCCAAGAACTAAGCACTCTGTGACAACCAGTGCTGTGTCAACATCTTCCATTTCCACTGGTTGTATAACAGCAGACATATCTAAAGTCAGTGTAGAACAGCAAATCATTACAGTGCCAGGTCATATCATGCCGTCCCAAAAGAATGTTCAAGCTGTAGTGAGCTCTCAGTCTGAACTGAAACAGTTCCGGCAATCTGTTATTGAAACAAAGAAATCTAGCAGCTGCACTTTAAATAGTCAAACCCTCTCACAAACTGCAGTAAATACCTGCGCTACAACTAATATTCAGATCCTTAGTGAAGCCAATAGAGATTTTAGAAGCCCTGTTAGCCCTCTTACAGTAACTAAACCTTGGACGGAAACAAGAGCTTCCCCGCGGCCCGAGCCACGAGTGAGGAGTACACCTATACGAACATATACTCCAACCATAGTTCAGGGCTCTCAAACTCCAGTGTCTTTAAACAACACAACAGAAACAATACTCTTGTCAGTCATTATGGCAGAACAAAAAACTGCCCCGATTACAGCTCTTCAAAATAATACATGTGCGAGTGCTGTTCCATCTTTGGCAAAGTCTTTCACAGAGCATATCTCAAAACCAGAAATAAAACCGTCCAAGGACACTTCAGTCCCTGAGGTAAAAGCACATTCTCCAACACAACAAGTGAAATCAAACAAAGCATCATATTCTAGTAAGCAGGGAGAACTCCATTCTACAGATCCTGTTTTAACCAGTAAACCCACCTTAAAACCAAAACATCCCACTAAGCAGATAGAGTCAAAACCCTCCTCTGCCATTGTAGAATCAAAACCCCCAGTAGTAAAACAAGATGTAAAGTCAACTCCCCCCGATCCGGTCCAGATTAGTAATGTTCAGTCTTCGTCAAAGCTACCAGTGCAGAACATTTCCCCTGCAAAGCCAGCAACAGATACTGACATGAAACCATCCATAGTTAAAGCTGCTGTGATTGACTCTGCCACTCCTGCCTCTCTGCCTCAGGCCTCAGTCTCAGTCAAAGCTCCGTCACCAAACAGAGGAACATCACCGTCATCTCAGCAAAAAGCTGGACTCAAAGACAAGGACGTTCCGATGACCAAAAGGACTCCTGCTCCGACGAAGGCCCCAGCAGCCGAACCCTCCACGAAGTCAACGACATCAACTGCATCTTCAATTGCTGATAAGAAGGTTGTTACAGCAGAGACTCCCCCTCCATCGGCTCAGCCAAAAGCAGTCCAGAAGCCCAAAGGCCTTAAAGGTAGGCTCAGCGGATGGACACGGCTCAAGAAACACATGGTTGTCGAGCCAGACGAACCAGTGTTTCCACAGATTGAGGCCAAATCTCAGGTTGTCGACAGTGGCAGCAACGAGGCACCAGATGTAGGCGGTAGTGATAAATCGGAACCTGACAAGTGTGTCATTCAGGATGTGGTCAAGAACACAGAAGCTCCCATTGCGTTGAAGATGTGGGACGCTCTCCTCTTTCATATGTTCTCCACAAAAGAGCGAATAATGCAACAGGTCAACAACACCAAGAAGGACTCAGAAGAGAAAAAGGCCTCGAAAGACAATCAGGCAGAAGTCCCCTCGTTTGTCAGTCGCCTGCCAATTTTGCTCTACAGTCCCCGATTTGACGCCAGGAAGCTTAAAGAGGCAGCGGAGAAGCCGCTCACTAAAATATCAGCTGTGTTTGAAAGGGGGCTGATAAAACGTAAGTCTCAGGAGGACGAACACAAGGACTTCAACAGAAAAGCCAGAGGATTTGGGTCGTCGAAAAACGTGGAAATGTAAAATACACTGAAGAGTGATTTCTCTGGTCGGTGATTTATCGTGAGATTGGTGCAATGATCTCAGCAAACTGAGAGAAGCTCGTACGAGAAGAAACACATCGCGAAAATCTGAAAGAAAACAGACGAGAAACAATTTCTGCAATAGTTAATTTTATGAATCAATTATTGATTCCTGCTTAACCAACATCTACTGTTTTTTAATTGCTTGAGCAAGAGTATTTCCATTGGTAATTTAAAATAAAAATGTCTTTGTAAAATGGATTCTTGCATATTCTCAGTATGCGTTACCCGTGAAAACGTCAAGAGGTGATCCAGGGCGTCTTTGCACTTTTAATGTTGTGAAATAAGGAATATGAAAAAAAGACAAAGACAGCAAAGAACTCTGAAACTCTACTTTTTGGATTTGTCTTGCTTCATTTGACGATGGCGTAGGTTGGATGTGGTGTTGAATGCACGATCTGTAGATACTCTGATAGATTAAAGACCGTTGCATTTGTCATGCTCCACCTTTTTCTATTTTTTCTAAACGAAGTTGGGCTGTTAGCGTTCACTCCGCTGGTAGGCAGTGTTTTACCTCTGTAACAAATAGGGCTTTTACATTCCTGGAACAACAGGGCAGATGGGTTTAGAGGATGAAGAAAGAATGAAGGTTTGACGTCTGGTCAGAACAGATTAAGGTTCCTGAAAGTCGGGTGTGGATGGATATGTGATGTGACTTGTCCGAGCAGAAAAAACTGAGGCTGGTGCATTTTGGGACGAAGCAGCGAGGTTCCACAAACCAGAAAAGGCCGTGACAGCTGCAGAAAGATCTATGTGAAAGTGACATTTCATGGCTTTTGAGGCTTTAGCAGGTGTTAGCATGTTGCTATAGAAGTTGTTGTGTTGTTTTCCATGAGATGACAATCATGATGTGGAATTTATTTTATAAGAGGGGACTTTATAAGCTAACATTGGCCCCATTTATTACATTGAAGCTTCATCTATGTATTTGTTTACTGTGTGATTTAAAAAATGCATAAAACCGAATGGGAAATTCTTGTGTTTTTTTTCTCCTTTTTATTATCCCAAGGCTGCTTTAGACAAATTAACTTTAACAATTAAGGTTTAACACGAGTCACACCTGGTTTAAAAGGTGACGCAGATCTGATCTGTCTGGCGTTGTTCTACTTTTTATTGTCATCAAAATCTAAAGTGTTGAGTAAGCAATATACTTAACTACTATGTGCGATAAGAGTAAAACTGTTTAAGACATCTGGAAATCAGCTTGAAACATATCAGGCAACTTCTCTAGACTAATTTAAACTTCTCAACACATTTATTAATTCAAGGTAACTTAGTATTCATCAATCTACTTTTTTAAGGTCAGTGAGTAATTAATTCAATAGGTCAAGATTAACATAAATGTATTAAATACAGTCAAATATGTTTATATAGCATATTAACAAAACAGTAATAACACGATTAACATTTACCGCTGTTTTCCTACAGAATCTGGATTGAGGGGTTTTCTCACCTGACAGACAGTTCTCATCTTCGTCAACAGAAACCTTCTCGTACTTCCCGTGACTCGTCACCACAAATTTGTATTTTTTACCAGATGAGATCTCCTGAAATTCAGTTCAGAAAAAACAACGTTATCAGTAGATAGGCTGACAAACTGAACTTCCTCATTATTCAATGGTATTTCAAGTTTTGACTTCAGTATACAAGTTTAATAAGTGACGTTGTCCTCTGGTCGCAGTGTGTATGAGACAAGGTGTGAAGTTGTGAGTTTCATGTGCAATTCTCAAACAAAACCCTTAACGTAATAAATAAAATAAAAGATGTATTTCTTATATACAAATATAATAATAATGATAATAATACTAATAATAACACATATTTGTAAAACACCTTTCATAAAAGATTTGCAGCTCAAAGTGCTTTACATAAAATATAGTATAATATATTTTGTAATTAAAACTAGGAAGAAAACTGAACTAAAATAACATTAAATAGAAAAATAAATAAAAATAAATTTAAAATAATTTAAGTTTGAATAAATATTAAAGCACAGAAGGCAATATATTTAGAAATCAAAGGTAATAAAGTGTGATTCAGCCGTCGACAGATTTGGATGTGAGTTCGTACCTTCCCGTCCCGTCCTGGAGATAATGTGTCACCGAAGCTCTCCCACAGATTCTTCTTGTTTGAAATTCCTCCAGGTTTTATTTCCTGCAAAAAACAACAACAACAACGTGCAAAACCGTCACCTCTGTTCAATGAGCTGTAGGACGCTGCTGCTGCCACACGGGGGCGACGTGCGTCAACTCATTCACAGATCATGAAAGAAGCTGGGGAGGGGGTGCATGAAGGAACAGACAATAATGACGTGTTGTCGTAGAAAGAAAAACTGAGAGAGAATAAAGAGACAAGAGAACAAAGATTGATCCGGAGGTGAAGTGTTCTGTGCATCCTGTCGAACCTGCAGCAGCCAATCAACACATCTCAAACAATCAGAGTATTCAAGTACCGTGAGAGTATTTCATGGAAGTACTTACTGCAGGTTTGGAGGGTGAGCTGCACCTGCTCCCATCTTCACCTCCTCTCACCCACTGGTTGATGAGATCAGCCACGCCCACTTTTAAACCATCCGCATCCTGCTGAGGAAAACAAACTTTCAAACTATATTCTCATTCACTAAGAGTGAAAGGTGTTGTGTAAATAAAGGTGATCACACATTGTGTTTGTTAATCGTCTCTTGACCTTGGAGGCTGGGACGGAGGTGTTCTGGTTCCAGGCGTCTCCGGCTTCAAACAGGTTCTTCTTGGCAGCGACGGGTTCGGTCGGACTCGTCAGGTCGGTGAGAAGCTGAGCTCCGAATCGTCCTTCCTTCGAGGAGAGCTGTGGAAACACAGGGAGGTTCAATCCAACATGACGACAACAGTCAATGTCTTAGAACTGACGACTCAGCCTGAATCTAGACACACAACAATCTGGGTTGTGTCTGAAATCACAGGAACAACAGAAAAACACAAATGACTCTGCAGGAGGAACTCGGGCTCGGATCAGAAGTGACGGATTCACCACAAGCGGGTGAAAGTATTAATTTCCTTTAGATGCTGACACTGCACTTTCTCTGCTTTGTGTTGTTTTGTGCGTTGAACTTCTGGACGTTGGACTTTTACCAGACATGAATTTAAATTATGTGTACTAACTAAAATTGATTTGTAAAAGAAACCCCTGGAGAACAAACATGCATGTGAGAGTTTTTTCTCATGTGATCTTAACCGTTAAAGTTTTGTGTTTGGTATTTTAGATCCTCCAACAAAACACATATTTAATGATGCAAGAAATAACTTGTGTTTTACCTCCAGAGCTTGTGTGTACAGCTCCCGTTTCTTGTCGATCTTGGAAACAGCCACAGGGGGCGACGTCTTCTTTATGCTGCCGGTGCTTCAGAAGAAACGTAGACGATCAGAAACATTAAAGGGTTTTCATCATGTTTTATATCTGCACATGAGATTAAATGCAACACAGGTAAAGTTTGAAAATAACTGAGCACGACATGCAACTTTCTAAACTACACTTTTGTTTAGTATAAAGATTTTTTTTTATCTAGTTCTGTTTTATTACACTGCCGAGCTGTTGAATCTCACAAACACACACTCACCTCCTCCTCAGAGACTCAGTTCTCTCGATGATCTAGAAAAGACACAAAGTTTTTATTTGGGCCAAATAAAAACCTGATGTGTATTTATTAGATCTGTTTTTTGAGGGAAGAGTTTGAAAGAAATCTGCAACGTGGACTGAATCAGAGTGAGCTGTTTTTATTTGAATGTGTTTTCAGTGACGTAAACAAAGAAAAATGACCGTAACAGAGGCAGAGTGGGATAAGATGAGGACCATGAACACAATCACAGACATATGAAAAACCTCTAAACAGACAAACTACCACTTGATTGTCTTCTGGCTTTTCTCTTTGCAGTTATTTTGCATATTTGTATAGTTCTTTTTTTTCTTTTTGTAGTATTTGAGTCACTTTTTTTATTTCTTATGAGTGTCAGTGTGATTATTTGTTTTTGTTTTCTCTATCCCCCCGTATCTCTGAGGTTGTTTATGGAGATAAGGGTTAGAGTCTCTTCGTCATTATTTTAAATCAATTGACTCTTTTTCCTCCTCTTGATGGTTGTTGGTGTCTCTTTCATATTATTTTGAGGAGCTCTGTAGTAGTTTTGTGTCTTTTCCTGGTTGTTTTGTGTCTATTTGTAGTTTTAATTAGTCTCTAATCTCACTATGTGTTTGTTGTGAGTCCTTCTGGTGTCTTTTCGAGTCCTAGTAGTTGATTTGCGTCTCTTTTCAGTTGATTTGAATCTATGTGTTGTCTTTTTTGTCTTTTCTTAGTCCATGTGTGCATTTGAAATAGTTGTGTCTTTCTTCAGGAGGTTTTTGCGTCTCTTAAAGTCTTTTTGTGTCTTTTTAACTTTGACTTTCGAACCCAGGCCCAGTGTTCAGGATTAATCGATCCATGCCTGAAACCTCTGTAATCTTTAAGCATCTGCTGACTTTTGACCCTGACCATGGTACTCACTGTGCATTTCCCATCAGTAGAGACTCTGCTGTTGATTTCATCCTGTAAAGACACAACGTGCTGAGTGACCTGCAGCTCTGACATGTTGGAAATCCCTCGTCTGTTCTGTCTCACAAATAAACAGTCGGTCAAACAGCTTGTGTGTGTGTGCGTGTGTGTTTGTGTGTGTGTGTGTGTGTGTTTGTGTGCAGGTGTTGTACTCACTGGGTAAAACTGTATGAGGAGTTTCTGGTGCCGCCGCAGAAAGAATGAAAAGACAACATGTATAATGAGTGCATCACCTCAGGCTCATGGGAAATGTAGTTTTACTCCTTCAGATTCTTTAGTTTAAACTGTGCACTGTGCTGGTTTCTTATGAAGAAGATATAATACCAGATGATATCTGCATTATCTTTAACAATATTACATATTACTTTACTTCACTATTTACCTAATAGCTAAAGTATAAAGTTACATTTTTATATCTTTTATCTTTTATATCTTTTATCTTTTATCTTTTTATTTAGATATGTTTATGTCTAAATAATTGTTACTTTGTATAAATATTGGAAAAAGTAAGTAAATAAGAAGTAAAATAGTGAGTAAATATATTCTGTTTTTTTTTTTTATACCTTTTCTTATGTGTGTTGTATTTATTGTGTTTTTATGTTTCTATGTTCATTGTATGCACCAATTACCAGAGCAAATTCCTGGTAGGTGTAAACCTACTTGGCAATAAATACTTTCTGATTCTGATTCTGAATACTTGTTTCATTGTCTTTAAGAAAAGACATTAAATCCCTTCACCTGCTGCTGCATATTTTATATCTAACGTGTTGAAATTGAGTCAGAAATCATTTATTGTATGGAACTTGTTTGGCTTCATTTAATACCTTGAAAGTCGGGCTCATGGGGCCGTAGTTTAACGGCTCCTCGCCTTCGCTGCAGAGAGAACTCACAGATCTTCTGTTCACCTCCTCGCTCCTCGTGTTCTCCACTGAACCCTACGACAACAACAATGTCACATAAAATAAGATAAGATAAACCTTTATTAATCCCCATTAGTCCCCATTAATCCCAAGAGTATAAAGTCTAAAAAACATCAGTGAAAATATTAATAATAACAATATAGTGTGTATAGTGGCTATACAAATATATTTGGAGTGAATGCAGAACCTGTGACTAATGAAACAATAATATAAATAAAACGTACTACTGAGTCCTGCTGTAGTTGTAACAGCTGCATTAGAAAGCCAACCTTGTTTGGGGTCTTGTGCTCTTCCTCCTCTTCCTCCTCCTCCTCTTCCTCTCTGTTTCTCTGCTCCCTCCTGAGGTGAAGGTCGTCGTTCTCTCTATGTGTGAAGCTCAGCTCTTCTTCCTCCTGATCTTCTTCATCTCTGTAGCTCTGTCTGGTGTCTGCCGACCTCCGCTCCTTCTGCAGAGCGGGCTTCACATCTTCCTCCTCCTCCTCTTCCTCCCTAAGCTCCTCCTGCTCCACCTCCCCATCCACCCTGCAGGCCGCTCCGCTGTAGAGGAGAAGTGGTTAACAAAGTCCAGGCATGGTCAGATCCGAGGATGCAAACACACAACAGATGCTGGACAGAGGGAGTGAGTTGGGATTAGAAAAAACATGTGAGACAGTGAGTGGAGAACCCACCGGGGCCTCATGGTCCCTGCAGCCAGGTAGGAGGCCCTGTCGGCCGGATGTCCGGTGGCGTGCTGCAGCCGGGCGTCCTGCGGCAGAAACACTGACGAGCTGTACGAAGTCCTGACTTCCTTTTTGCTGCATGGAATCTAAAATAAAATAAAATCATCGCAGGTTAACGCGCTTGATGAGGATCAGGAGATCCTCATCAAGCGGATCAGGAGATCTGAAAACAGTCTTAAAAGACTGTTTTCAGATCTCCTGCTTTGTCTTCTGGAGACTTTTACTGCACAGTTTGGAGCTTTATGTTGTTTTTGCCTCAGTAGTTTCACAGAGTTTCTCATCAAGAGCTTGATTAGCTCACTTGTAGCAGCCCGCTCGTAAACCAGGCCCCTGGTTCTTTAATGAGTTCTTTCCGAGTGTTAAAAAAAAGCAGGTGATAAAAAGGTTTCATGCAGATAAATACGATGTTAGTCATGATAACTGCTGTCGGACAACTGACGAGATGTTTCACTTCACTTTCCACAAACTGCTCTTTTTACCTTTGCAGAACTTTTACATTCACAAAAAAGCCTCAAAAACAACATCGCATGTGTGAGATGATCAAGGTTATTGCACCTCAAGAGATGATCCTGATTTTCTGTAGCAGATTTCATGAAAAAATATTCAAAATCTGTTGATATTTTTGTCTTTTAAAAACATGTTTTGGCTCGAGCTCAAAGCCTCTCGCACCTTCTCTGCAGGTCTTGTTGAAGTTTCCTGGGGCCGACTGCTTCCTTCCAGCCCTCGTCCCTCCTCTTCATCCTGTTTCTCCTCTTCAGGTCCTGGTTTCCAGCGTGGCGCGGTGCTGGGTGTCCGCTCCCTCACTCGACAGACGCCCTGCGCCTCCTGCTCGTTACGATTCTCCAACCTGTGACTCCAGTCGCTGAAGCCCTCGTCCTCCTCCAGGACCAAGCGGCACCGGGGCTTCAGCTCCCCGTCCAACCTGAGGAGCATGTGGAGAACAGAGGAGAACTCAAAGGACAGATGAGATGATCCAGGATGAACTGAATCCCAGTAGACAGATAAAACACACAACGTGCAGCACTGTGACACACACCTGAGGATACGAAACTCACGCTTATTTTACTTTACAACTAGAGATGGTATAATAATACTGTTTGGCATAACTTCAGAAAACAACAAATTCAGAATGAGGGCCGTTTATAAAGTATATCAAAAAGTAAAACTGCTGTATCTCTGAACAATCCTGTGTCACAGGTTTGTCTCCCACTTTGAAAACCTCTACTTTTAAAGGTTTAATACAGATGTTTTTGCCTCATAATCAACATGAGATTAACATGAAGCTGTTAACAAGGGAACAAGGTAATCATCAAATACAATTCTGTACTTTTATTTGATATTTTACTACTATGTCCTTATTTCCAGGTACTGGTTTGTTATTCTAAGTTTGTAAAAATGCTGTTGCATTAACAAGAGGTTGTATTTCAACCTCTGAGCAGCGCTGGAGGTTTTCAAAGTGGGAGACGAACCTGTGTTACGTGGTTCAGAGGGAGTTTTGTGCAGAAACTAATAACAACTTTATGAAAGGCCCTTGTTATGTATTTGTTGTCTGAAGTTGTGTCAAACAGTATAATTAAACTGATCTTTGCTCCGTTTGTGAAGTAAAAGAGTCGGTGAGTCTTTGTATCCAGGTGCATCTTTAATGAGATCCACAGGTCTGGAAAAGGGGCGGAGCTTAGAGAGGCGACAGGTGGCAGACAAGGGAGGGTCAGTCTCCATGGCAACAGAGACGGTCACCATGGAAACATCAAACAAAGCAGCACAGTGATGGACACGACTCCGATCAACGCTAACACAGATAAATGCTGATGATGTATTATCCTGTTTCTTATATTTTCTTATCTTGTCTTTTTTGCAAACAACTTTTGAAATCTGAAACAAAGAAGATGATGATGCAAACTCTGGATTTCTCTGATTAATCTTCTTGTAAATAAAACGCTTGAAGTGTTAAGCTGTTATTTTTATATGCCGCTCCTGTTTCCTATAGTTTATTGCAAAAGGCTGAAGACAGAATGAAACACATGTTCTGAAGTTTTACGACTGTTTTTAAGGAACCAAACTTAACATGTTGCCGAACCAGTGGTCAGATTAATAATCATGTTCTCATGTCGGGCGGAACATTGAAGCTGATGACCGAGGCAGAGTCGGATGAGTGAAGCACATTTAAACACATTCAGCAGTTTTCATTCTCGGGGGATGAGGATGTTTCCCTCGGGAGTTCCTCCCCCGACGTCGGGTCGAACAACAAACTGCAGAAAGTGATTTTCTCAGCTCGTTCAGCTGCAGCTTCACTGGACACAACGTTTCCTCTGAACTCAGCAGCTGAGCGTGAATCGACTTTAACAAGCAGCACGGTCACATCCAGTCTGATCCAACACAAACAAATGCATCGTGTCACCAGCAAAGATCTGCAGAAATCCCTCTGTGCAGGAGGATGAGCACCAACCAGGGAAACTTTATATTACATCCTAAAAGATTTATTTATATTTTCTAAGTTATTAGTGATAACTCATGAAGAGATTTGTGTTAATGCACGAACAGCAACTTGTGCAGACGTCTTTGTTTTGAACTCCTCCCTCGGCCGCGGTCCAAAAGTCCCTTTGAATTCTGTTAAGATCATTGGTTCTACAGTTCATTAAATATTGAAGATACTTCAAACTGTAGATACATATTAACTCCGCTACGCATTGGTGACACTCACAGGTTTTTATGTAGTTGTTTATTAACGTGCAGCAGCGCTGATGAAACAACATTCGAATCAGTCAGATCCAGATTTTTATTTGAAGTTCCACCAAACTCATAAATATCAGTCAGATTTATTCCATTCATCAAACAAACATGAATCTTTCCCTGAGAAAAAGATGAACATTTAATTAAAAACACAATGTTAAAGAAAGTGAGTATATATATTTATATGAAGTTTGCTGTTCAGTATTAAAAGCATCAGCATTGCACTCACTCCGGCCTGTGTGTGTCTTCATGGTTATGGCTGGGCTCGCCCTCTCCTCTCTGGAACTCCCTGGTTCTCCTCCTCTGCTCCCGCTCCACCTCCTCAGCGTCCTCCTGGCTCCGCTGGGCCGTCACCCTGAAGGCAGCGTGGACACAAACACACACTCGTAAACATCAGCCTGGAAGGAGTCAGTAAACATCTCAAAGAGCAGAACCCTTTCTCTCTCTCCTCTGAGAGTGAAGAGGGAGGAAGCTGCTGTTTCTTCCCTTTCAGTCTCTTTAAAGAAATTAAAATTCAAACCTGATCAATGTTTGTAATTTGTCTGATTCAACAGTTTGAGAAAGATGATTTTCTCAGGTCAGTGGATTTGAAATACAAAATAATAAGATTTCTCCCTCATGAGAGTTAATTCCCTTCTTCTGTCTGATGAGTTTTAGTTTGCAGTGGGCGGGACCTGATAACAATAACTCCTTTTATTGCCCATGCACATCTGGAAGAGCTCGATCCAGCTGCTGTGCTGTTTCACTTAATCCAAACATCTGGAGGGAAACAAAGAGCGCCGGAGGAGGAGGTGAAGGTGAAGAGACGGAGGCGGAGGAAGAGGAGGAGGAGGAGGAGGAGGAGGACAGAGAGAGGAGGAAGACTTTAATCCTGCCGACTTTCATCTGCAGAAAATTACGTCAGGAAACGAGATCTTTGGAAACATTGAGCCGTCTGATTGGCTGACGGCTTGAAAAGGTTGAACTCTGAGCACAGAAACTGTTGATTGGGAACAAACAGGTTTTCCACAGTGATGTCATCGTTTTACGAGGAAAATTCCAGTTTTTCACAACTTGGATTCCTTTTTTAAAAGCCATGATGGTATTTCTTAATTAATAACTGAAAGCTGGGAAAACAGCAACGTCACTGAAAAGAAACTCAAGAAGTTAGAATCTGTCCAGAAGTGTTTTGCACAATCTTGCTGACTAACAGAGAGACAAGCAGAAAAAAGATGAATACATAAAATCCTTGTGATGCACTTTATGTTTACTGGTTTTTAAAAACCTCTAAAATAAGGTTGAAATATCTTCTGCACTTACTGATCCCTTTTATCTATCAAAGGTAACCATCTTTGTTGAGAGGTCTCTCTCCGTTTGAAATCCCTGGTAAAGCCCCTTGACGTTTAATTTGCCCTGTGGATTTTTTTGACTGTTGCACCATATTGCGATTTTTATACAAGCGTGTTCCTGTTGTGTTTCTTCTCCCCCACCACACATAGTGTCTGGTAAAATCAGTTTGTGATCCCATCGCAGCATCACAAAAACACGCCACAGCCTCGGGGCCTGTTGGTTTTTCATTCAACACGAAACATCCAAACCATATTGACCAACTGTGGCTCGGTTAAATGCAAAAAGAAATATGATTAACAGTCCAAACATGTCGGCTCCACTCGTCTCCATGAGATCATCACCAAACATCTGCAATGTGCAGAGAGCCAACGATAAAAGCCTGATTAAAATGTCAGTGGTTGAAGCTGCTGGTGGAGCCATTGGCCTTGAACCGGTTCTGAAGCGGTCTTTATCATGTGGGAACGTGACCTACATCAGATGGTTCCCAGTGGAGACGTGGTGGGATCAACGTGGCAGGACTCAGTCTTTACTTGATGTGTGACTGTTTCAGCTTCTCACTCAGGACTGTGTGTTTTTAAAGGAAATGGTTAGGTGAAAACTCTCCTCTGACACTCCAGCACATCCTCTCCACTGAGAGATACACTGATCCATCCATCCATCATCTGCACTGAGATTTGGATGTTGTGTGGGGAGCTGGACCCAATCCCGGCTGATATTTGGCGAGAGGGGGGGTCACCAGGGTATCGCAAGGCTGACGTACAGCTACACAACTTCACACTCACATTCACACCTATAAACAACTCAGAGTCTCCCATTAACCCAACCCCGGCCTGCATGTCGCTGGACTGTGGGAGGAAGCTTGAGTCACCATCAGAAAACCCACAACAGACAAATGGTGACCATGCCAACTCCACACAAAAACACCCCGCTGAGGCAACAGGACAGACCGCTGCACCACTATGCCACCCATTCATATTCAGGCTCCTAATTTGAATATGGGTTACTACTTTCTATTGCTGCAGCTCCTCTTTTCAGCCTCTGTCTCACTCTTCAAAAACGCCAAAGGAAAGAAAAACTAATAAAAGCATCAAACTTCTCCTTCAATAAATGTAACACCTCATTTAAAATCCTGTGATATCATTCGATCAGACACATGTAGGCCAGCGATTATGTTTTCCACAAGACAAAGTAGCTGCTGCAGATTATTTGTGTAGAAACGTAGATTCTGGTCGACAGCGTTAAGGAGGCGACCTCACTGTCCTTGTCTTTCAAAAGCCTGAGACTGAAGCAGCTGCAGATGAGACATGTCTTCTCTGCAGTGTCCTGTGTGTGCAGCACATTGTGGAGTTCACGCCACCTCCAGGGTCTGATGGGACATTTAACAGGACGCTGTGAAGCACGAACGTGAAACAAGCAGATTATGGAGGAAATCTCTCCGACACACATCACTTTTTCCACCATTTACACAATGAGGCAATGGAGGCCTGGGGAACGGCATTCTCTTTGTGTGTGTGTGTGTGTGTGTGTGTGTGTGTGTGTGCGTGTGTGCCGGGGCAGGAGGGCGTCCAGGACTCAGCCAGATGATGTCATGGCCATTAAGGAGTTTGCAGCTATAAAGGAAGCCATTGAATCAAAGTGTCATTTTTCTGTTACGTCACATGGAAAAGTTCCACCGAGGAAACAAGGAGCTCTCTGACAATGAGGAGAAGTGGTGAAGGGTGAAAAATGAGAAAAGAAATCTGAACTCCTGAGCCCGTTGGAGAAGAGGACTCAGAGCCGACTGAGGGAAGAGCCCAAACTCTGCTGCTGTTCTCAGATCTCTGCTGTGAGCCTCCAGCCCAGAGCATGAAAATGTGCAACAGTCGACGTCACTATTACATCTGCATTAATTTACAGTTGTTTTTATTTACAGCAGTTGCCTAAACTCCGAGCTGCATTCAGTCGCCTCCTGGTCTCAGACGACGGGTTTGAAGGCATCTGAACCGTGTTGATGACCACAGGCTGGCGTGCTGCTTCATCTGTGTGGTGTTCCGCAGGGTTCGATTCCAGGTTTCTTATAGTTTTATTTTTGTGACCGCTGCGCAGATCTCACAGGAAACTCTTACGAAGTAGCGACTGAGCAATAACACTGAAGCCAGGATCACTTAAAGTTTATATTTTAAATTATTTCTGCACCAGAGCAAACTTTTGTGACGCTGCCACGTTTGCATTGGAAAATAGAAAATCTTTTATCCATCTGGGTTTTTTTGAGACTTGTTTGCTGACGTTACAAAGTGAGAAGTAGAGTCGCCTCCTGCTGAGGATTCAGGAGAAAACACGTTTCAAGCAGTCACACATTGGCTTCACCTTCTAGACCTGAAGTCTTTCTGTAAAGACACAGAAAACTAGATTTATCAACATCATTTACATTATTGAAAATCAGTATTTCCTTAAAAAGAGTATTAAACATCAGGCACTTCGGCTGATTCATGCTTTATAACAGAAGTATTTGAGCATTGTATTTTCACGCCCTATTGAAACCGAACACACTCTGTTTTCAATCGATGGGAAAACCCCTCATTTCATCCAGGACACACAGATTCAGTCGTTTCTGCTTCAGCTCTCAGAAGCTCAGACACTTCACTTGTTCTCTCACGTGCGACACGATGAAGATGATTTAAATAGTTTCGCTGTCAGAGATGTTGACCGGCTGAGATCCATCTTGTTAATTAAACCTAAACCTCAATCAAACCTCAGCTCTCTTCCTGTATGTGGATTTCATGGCTCTTGATTGTAAGAAGTGGTGAAAATGGTCGACGGCACGGAAACCACCGGGATTATTATATATACAGTTTTTTTCCATTAGACTATAAAGAGCTCAGGATGAGTCAGCTGATGATCAGTCGTCCATGTAATTTTGGTTAAATGATGTGATCTTGTTTTAACCACTGGTGATTAGGTTGCATTACGACTGTTTTTGTGTCACCAATGCACATCAATCATTTAACGATTTACAATTTAATGTAATGTTCCAGATGGTTTCAGACTTTGTATTTCATATGATATATATATATATATACATGTATATATTCTAATGTCTGTTTGTGTTCTGTGTTTAACGTGGCTGCAGATTTGTGGACGACTAATGACGTAAATGACGTAAAAGGAAAAACAACAATTCTTTGTACTTCAGTCCAGAAACGATGAATTATCAGCACCACCACAGCTACAATAAATATATCTAGCTTGAAAATATTTTAATACAAGTAAATGTCCTGCATTTAAAATTGTACTTGAGTAAAAGTATGTCTAGAATTATGTACTTTAACTGTCAAAGTAAAAGTATGATCTGTCTGTGTACTATGGCAATGACATAATGTAATATACATGCATTAATAGGTAAGTGGAACATTTATGTTGTACATTTACTGTTATTTTCATCGAAGTAATAAACTGATCATGTCTTCATGTGTGATATTTTAATCTTTAAAGTAACTTGATAAATACAATTCATAATTCTGAGTAAGAGTTCTCCGTAGAAGAAAATGGAAATACTCAAGTTCATCACAAGTGTTTCAAGAATATACATCAACGGAGTAGTTGAGTAAATTCCTTTAGAACTACTTTCCACTTCGGATTACAAAAAAGATTGGGAACAATAAAAAAAATACACATTTTGTAGAATTACTCAAATATAGTATGTTTGCACCATGACTATGAAATTCCACATTATGGACATTTTTATCAATGCAGGTACCAATAAGAAAAAATAGATGTTGTTCTCTCACCTGATGAGGTTCTGCAGGAGCTGTTTGCTGGAGTTCCTTCTTCTGTTGGAGGACATGGTGGACTGAGCTGCACCTGGGGTTCAGGTCCTGGTCTGTGGTCCTGGGTTCAGGTCCTGGTCTGTGGTCCTGGGTTCAGGTTCAGGTCCTGGTCTGTGGTCCTGGGTTCAGGTTCAGGTCCTGGTCTGTGGTCCTAGGGCTCTGGATCTGTTCTTGGTTCTGGAGACTTTTCTTACAGCTGCTCTCTTCTTCTTCTCATGTCAGCCTCTCTCCCTCTCTCTCTCTCTCTCCGTCTCCCTCTCTCTCTCTCTCTCCACCCTCCATGTGGTTTTCATTGAAGCATTTTGACACCCTCCACCCCCCCCCCCCCCCCACCCTAACTGGGATCATGTGACTCTCCCAAGGGGAAAGTAAGATGATATCATAACAGTGGATCAGTCACAATATTGTACGCATGTACAGTTTTACCATTCAAGTAAATTTATTCGGAACACACACACAAACACACACTTTAACACATAGGATTGACATACTGCCTTGCACATGCATGTAAACAGTCTGTATAACTATGGTGTTTCAATTTTTTATCTTTTTTATAGTTTTGAAATCAGATTCAATTATTGTTTTATTTCTACATTTGTACTATTTTAAGCTGCTGTGTCGAAATCAAAGTTCCCCCGAGGACGTTCAATGAAGGTAAATTAAATCTTATCTTTAGAAAACAAAGGAAGACATATTTTCCTTCATGACAAGATGTGTTAAATTCAAAACTCGGGTTTGACATATTGTAAAAAGAGCACAGACAGAAATCAGACTGGATCCATGAGATCAGGTCCGTGTGAGAAACCAGATCATCTGTTTGTCCGTGTTGTCTCTGGAGACGGATCTTTATGACTTTGTGTTTGGGCTCCACGTTCTGCTGCAGCATCAATAAGTGATGTCTCTGGATGATGGATAACAAACATGTGACGCACAGCACTGAACATTCATGCTATTATTTAAGTGATTGAAGGACTAATAAATGAGATCACAGGACCAAATGAGTCCAGGCCGAGCTTTTGTCTTCAAGGGAATTTTAAAAAGAGATTTCTGGTCCAACGGTGTATTATTAAATGTGTGTGTGTAAATCAATGGTACTTAAAAATCCCTTTGGAATCGGTCTACTTACAGAGCAGCCACTGCCCTCGTGTCACAGCTACTGGTGGTGGCCCATTGTAAATATGGTTAATTTACAACCTACATTTATAACCACAGGGCCCCCTCGCGTCCTGGGGTCAATAACTCTGGATGGAAATCTGAGGTGAAAGGACTCGAGCTGAGGAGAAGCCGTGGTCTTTGCTGTGACTGTGTGAAGTTCAGATCTGAGCAGCAGCCTGACGACGAGGCTGAAGCAATAATGCTCTGGATCTGGTTTCTGTTCAGCAGCTCATGAATAAGATATGTCAGCTCGGAACAGGAGCAGCTGCTGGAGGCGCCGAGTCGATCTGCTGCGTCCACACCGAGGCTCACAGCTGACCGTCACCGCCCTGTGCCCCAACACCACCCTGTGTGTGTGTGTGTGTGTGTGTGTGTGTGTGTGTGTGTGTGTGTGTGTGTGTGTGTGTGTGTATGTGTGTGTGTGTTTGTGTTCAGACACTCAGATTAGAGACTCAGCTCCTGAACACAGAGACACAACTGGAACTTTTCCTTTTGAAAAGAGTTCTCTTCATCCAAAACACACAGCTGTGCATTAGGTCACACAGGCATTTCCAGCCAACACTGATTTACTAACACACACACATGCATACACACAGACACACACACACACACAAAACCCACGGGAGATTGAAACACTCACAAACACTCCACAAATCGGTTGCCGTGGTAACACTCCCACAGCACTTAACACAGCTCGGTCTGAGGCCGATGGCAACGCCCCCCCCCCCCCCCCCCCCCCCCCGACCGTCGAACATTCAACACTTTCTCAGTGTTTCCAAAAAACATTTATTGTTGTGGATTCAAATATTCCAACGTTTACCAAAAAAATACAATAAATCTCAATAGCAGAGACGAAAACGATGAAGCAAGATAAAAAAGTTAATAATTGTTAAAATCTTTCAATTATTCAACATGTTTGAGTAATTTGCTGATTTAAAGCTCAGTGATTATTTCTCTGTGAGGTTGTTTTCGTTGTTGGTGACAGAGTCTAATGTTTCACGATAAATTCAAGTTGTCATATTCTCACATACGAAGGATTCACAGGAAAACAATGCTGAAGTTAAACTGTTTTCACAATTTGATTTATTGCTTCATGTGATTACAAACATTTCGACTAACTTCTTTTTCCATCAGTGGATTATTCATGTTTTCTGTGAAGGAGTGAAGGGAGGAGATGGAGAGATGTTAAATATCATAATGTCAGGACTGGGGGGAGGAGTCCCTGTCAACACAGTTCCTGACTACAGGATTACAGACATGAACTCTGGAGAAACAATGTGGTCTGGACTTTGTTCCGGGTCAGACTTGTTCTCAACAACAGGAAAATGTGGGTAACTTTCAGACTTGCGGGTGGAGCCTGGGTAGATCTCCTCGTCTTTCCAAGTTTCCGTCTTTGTCTTCTACGTGTACAGCTCCTCTTCTTCAACCTGAGATATTTCACATTAGCGTGTTAGAAAACATCATCAACCGACATCTCCCTCGTGGTGAATCCTCAAGATAATCTCCTGCTGTTTTCTTACATGGGCTCATTCGGACAGGAGTTTTTACTCCGGGGCTGGCAGGAAACTCTGGAGATTTTCAGGAGTCTGACTCTGTAGTTTGTGTTCTCACAAACAGACCCTCCGGAGAATGTCAGAGATTTTACGGACTTCGGCCGGCGCAGGTCGTCAGTAGAGATTCAGCCAACTGTTTTATTATTTCTTGTATCATACAAATTGCTTTCAGAAACATTTCAAAGTCCAAACGTCCTCCTCTGGATTCTCTCCTGTGCTTCGCTGCTTGGTTCCTTCTTTCCTCAGTGAGGTCCACAGCCATGTCACTGGTTAACACGTTTACCAGACAATCTGATGACCTGAGTCTGGTCCTGAAGGTTGCAGATCCAGTCTCGGCTCCGCCCCCTCAGTCTCTCACTGCAGTAAACACTGCCAGCTGTCCCATAAAGACGGCACCAGGCGCAGGAGACCCAGTCCAGACGGATGAGGGAATGGATTCAAGGTGAGTGACGTCAGGCAGGAACACGAGGAGGCTGAAGCTGGTGGTTTGCTGGAGGCGAAAGAATGTCTCAGGAAAACTTTCTTTGTTTCAGTATGACACTTTTTTTTTGAGTGTGGAAAATACAGACTCACTTAAATATTGACTTTAATCACCGTCCTTCTCTGCCAATGCAGTTCTTTGTTTTTTCTCACTCTCTCGTCCTGACAGTATTTTCTTGTCAGATGTGGAGATAAAAAAGGCGACCTGGTGAGATCATGTGTTCACTGTTTCCCCAGTGATTCATTAAAATAAAATACCTGAGCAACTGCGCAGCTCGGGAGCAGGATATGAAGTCTGAGCGTCAGGTTTATAGAGCCTCAGAGGGCGAACAGCTCCAGCTGATCCACACAGAATCAAGTGATCACATCCACAACATAAACTCAACTCTGACGTCAACTTTTCCAGAGGTGAAGGTGAAAGAGAACCAGACTCTGATTTCCACTTTGGCTGTTGGCTGTTTTCTTTCCCTCTACAAAATAACTTGGATCAACAAACAGTGATTAAATAAGAACCAGTAGCACCACAGTAGGTTGTAAACGTCTCTAAGGCAGCTGGGGGGTCAGAGTTCAGATTTTAGGGTTCGTCAGATCAATCAAGTTTTAGCTCAACGGAAAAGTCTGAGGATGAAGGTCATGAATTCAACACAAAGCAAAGCATCATGGGAAACATCCTCCTCTGTGATGGCTGATACGGTTCAGTGTGTGTGTGTGTGTGTGTGTGTGTGTGCGTGTCAGCAGAAGGCCTGTGTGTGACAAAGTCTGCCACCTGGTGAACATATACCAGTACTGCCTGTTAAAAACCAGAGAAACTCAGTGAGTTCATTTCTCCCGAATTCGTATCATTATTCACTTGGATCGGACCAAAATTAATAAAGTTTGTTCATCTGAAAGTCAAAGTTAAGACACAATTGATGACATAAACTTGGAAATAGTTTATACCGTCATCTTTTGCCTTTTTTTCACTTTATTTATTGGTTTTCACAATTGAACATGAAATCTCATACATACAGACGTATATGAACAAATCCCCCCCCCCCCCCCCCCCAACCCAGGGGACAAACGGAAAAGACAAATTATATATATATATATATATATATAGACATGTCATCAATAGAACAAAACAAAAAAAAACAGACAAAACATAAGGTGTGTGTGACAGAACATTCATGTGGTGTTCAGTAATGATAAATGACAATATATACTGTACATGACATGTTTTGCCTTTTTAAAAAGGCATAAAGTAAATGTATTTTCCTAATAAGCAGCTGTTGGTTTTGTTAATTTCAAATATTCATATTAAAAAAAAACATGCTGTTGTTACTGGGATAGGAGGTCCGGTACACAAGTCACAGGTCCAACACAGGTCACATATAAAACCTGAAAAAATACATAACTGAATACAAATATATTTTTAGAGTTTATTGATAAAGGCGCATGTTTAAAACCTCAATTTTTTGTGTTGAGTTTGTATTTTTACCAAAAGTCCAGAATGCCACTTCACAGACTCAAAGTGACGTCTAGAGCGCAAGATGGCAACGTTCAGATCGGAGATGTTTCAGCTTCATTTATGTACAGTTGCAGTTACAGTCGTGTTCCATCTGTATTTCTGCAATTTGTTTTATGAAATCCTGTTTTTCCTAAACCTGCTGACTGCACTGAAATAACACAGATCTACGACTTAACATAAACACACTGAAATGATGTCATTCAGCCATAACTTCACACACACACAAACACATCTGTAAAACACTCATCAGCCACCAGCTTCATTAAACACAATCATGGATGAGGTTCTCCACTGACTCCTTCCTTCGTCCTTCATCCAGTTTTATACGGAACGAAGTGAGATCTTCTCTTTCGTCACAGACATTTCACTCCGAAGATAGCAGCAGTGTAATGCCAACGCCTGTGTGCATGTGTGTGATTTGAATGTGTTTGTGTCTTCGTGTGTGTGTGTATGTGTGTGTGTGTGGCTGCAGTGAACGATTACTGACAGGCAACAGGTTCATCTCCAGTGTTTCCATTACAGCACGATGGGAGCTGATCCCTGCCTCCATCTCTACTTTGCTCCAATGAACAGCTCAGTTTCAGACCGACCAACTGTCTTCAGCTGAAACTACTAAAAGTTTTAAGGAAACTAACTTCTTCTCACTCGATTTATATCGTCAGGGATCTCGGAGCTCAGCAGTTACGACAACATCGTGAGGCTTCAGGTGTAGACAGATGATATCTAGGCCAAGCCTCCATCTTCTGTTAGACGCACACTGTTTACGGCCGCACACATTTCTTTTATCACACAAATGTTTAGTTGAACTAATCTCGTTTACCAACCCGCCTGCCAAAGAATGCAGATACATTTAAAAGCCGATTATAACGCAGATTCTAACGTAAACATTAAACAGTTGTTGTGCAATAGTAGTAGTAGATTTGACGTTGGCTAATTATTAATAATCATGAGAAATGATTATTAAAATAGAAATTATTTATTAAAAATAATTAAAAATTATAAAGCTATTAAGAATAGTAAAATAATTAATTAGAAATGATACGGTTATCAGTTAATAATGGTTAAATAATTAATGAAAAACAATACAATTATCAATTAAGAATGAAACAATCTGTAATTATTGCTTATCGTTGCGGGGCACCACCCTGGTTACAGGGACCAACAAGTCAATCTTTAAATATCAGTCTCAAGTGATATAAGTTAAATTAATAATCTCAGTATTTAATATTAATGATTATATAATAAACAATGAAGGGTTTTAAGTTCGAGCACAGGCTATAGTAATCCAGCTGTATTCACATACACATGTACAAATAATCACAGAAATACAAATACTTTAATTACAAAAGTATTTATTAAAGGGAAATAAAGTTAATGTTATTCCATGATTCTTCATTTAACAAACTCCAATATTTCAAAGATGGCAACAGCAGCAGCAGCACTTATCACAATGGTTACACATGTAATACTGAGTATCTACTGGTGTGTGTGTGGTCGTGTGTCTGCCTGTCTTTGTCTCTATGTGTGTGTGGGTGTGTGTGTGTCTAAAGAGAAAGGGGAGTGGCTATGGCGTAGTGACGTAGTCTGGCCAGGATCAAGATGATACGTTTACGTACTTTCAAGATGGAGGTTTATGACCCCGGTGACGACATGAGGTCGAAGACAAGATGGCGGTCGGTCGCCTGTTACACAAAGGAACTTTAGACAAAGAGATTTCTTATCTCCTGGTTCTGGCGCCGAATGGCGTCGAGATGTATTAAGGCTCCTTAAATCTAGAATTTTCTATGCCACATGAAATATGTAAGTGTAGGTCGGTACGTGTGTAAAAACAGGTTTAGGAGAAAAGAGAGAGAGAGAAAAAGAGAGAGAGACATAAAAAAAACATCGTCTGAGACCAGATACAGTGACTTCACCACTCGGTACACAAATTAGAGTTGTGCGCCGATCTTTTAACAGGTTAAGTCTCTGCAAATTTAGTCGGACGAAAACAGTGCTGCCGGAGGCTCTCTGTCACGGCGCGAGGCACTTTAAAACATTCGACAATGTAAACAAGAAACCGGAAGTGACGCATCGTTTCCTCGTGTTACACGGCTTAAAACAGATAAGCGATCTTAAAACAAACATACAATCAAATAAATGACACGCCAAGTATTTAAACTAGTCTCTGCCCAGACAATAAAGCCTCTTACTGTGACCTTCGCGGTGTTGCTTGCGCGTGGAGCGCGGATTTTCCAGAAGTCCAGTGAATCTCGTTGTTAACCTCAGGATGCCTGCACGAACGGCGAATTTTCCTGGAAACAAATGAGTGAAGTCCTGGCCTCTTAAGCGGGCTCCGGTGGGTCTCGTGTTTACAACAGAGGTTAGCGCTGGGCCGAATAGAGCGAACTTCTCTTGCTCTTGGAACGGAATTCGGCCTCGTCTCTTCTGCGACAGAATGATGCTTTGTCCTGCAGGGATTAACAGCTGCGGCGCTGTTGTGGGGATCGTGAAAAAGAAAGTCTGTGATCTCGGCCGGCGAGTGGACTTCCTGTGGCGATCTCTTTCAAGTTAAAATAACAAAAAGTCCTATCAAAATAAAGCGTCGACTGAATAAAGAAATAAAAGAAAATGGAAATAAAAATGAAAAATAAAACAAACGTTTGTGGATGTTGCCCCCTTTAGCAACCAAATCATCTGGAAGACCCGGAGGGGTCCTAGTGACGTCTTCAGTGCAGGGTAAATGGCAGCGATTTTTGGGGTGCCAGGGCTTTTAAATTACCTGAGAGGTCCTCCTCCTTGAGGAGTTGGTCATAGGACATCGGCCAATTGATTTGTCAGGAATGGATCTGAGTGGGCGGGGCTTGGAACTCAGCGTGGGTTCCAAGGCATTCCCAGAACATTTTCCACCACCAGGGGGAGATTCTTGAGCCTGCAGGAGGATGTTTTCCCGCCGAAAGTTTAACAACCCTTTGTTCCTCTCGGCTCCAGTGTCTGGTGGTCAGTCTCTGGCCCAACACAGTTTATTGTCTCAATCTGTCGTATGTTGAATTAAATAGACCATTTAGCCCTGTTTCCACTGGGGCATCATGGATACAGTTTGATGGACAGCTCTTACCATACAATGGGTGCGGGTCGCAGGTGTAGGTGGGCGTGTCGTGAGCTCGAGCCCCCAGTCAGGCTCCACCCCTTGCTTGTCCTAATATGGTTACTTCTGGTTTCAAGAAAACCAAGACGGTGCTGGACAAGAGATGTCAAACTGGAGGCTTTATACAGCAGATCTCAATTTTATTTTATTTTAAGTTTTTCTAATGTAATGATACACAAACAGTTTAAATCACAGCTTATATGTTGGTTTTAATAAGCAGAACATGATCTATGAGAGAATCAATCGTTAATTACAAAGCTGAGATGGAAGATCAGATTGAGTTAGCGTTGCAGATCAAATTCTAGAAGACGTTTCAGTAGATAAGCAGATTAGATAAGATGAGTGGATAAGTAGATTAACATCGAGCATCTAAAGACCCAAAACTCAAACTGAGTCATTAGAGAGAGGCGGGAGAAGCAGAACATTCTGGTGGCGTTGATGGTCATTACTAGAAGTAACAAAGGAAGTTCCTTGTCTCTGAACAGTTTCTGATCTTGACTTCGCCTTGCTTGGACAAGGTTCCACAGTGCTGCTGCTCCAGGGGGCAGGCGGGCAGGTCAGTGTACTGCAAATCTGCCCCGTTCACCCACAACCATTCACCGGCCAGGAATCGAAGGCCCGTCCACACCTGAAGACAACAAACAACCGATAAAGCTCCATGGATGACACATGCTGCAAAACCTTGTCCCAACTGCACTCAGTTGTAAAAGCTATAAAGCAAAGTCGAGTATTGCGCTTTATACTATTGATTTTCAAACTATTAAAAAAGGGTTATAATAATATCTCGCCCTTGGTCCGATGACTGTACGTTCTGTGAGCATACAGGAACTAGAAACGTATCAAACAAATAAAAGAAAGAGAGCTGAATGATCCGAACATCACAACACTGTTCCAGCAAATCAGCAACAAGGGTCTTCATGCTACTGTGAGACAGAGATCTCTGAATCCGAAACAGCGATTACCCCATGAACGGTCATCAACAGTGTGCTCATCTTTCTTGGAGCGATTAAAACGTGGATCACCTGTTACATCTCATAAGAGTTACTATCATCATTCCTATGCTAACACCGGAAATGCTAACGCCGCTATCTCACAGAACATTATACCAACAAATATTCTCGCAATAGCGCACAAGTGAAAATTTGAAGTCACAGAAGGGCAAAAAATGGCGTTTAAGTCTGTGAGCATTTTCAACAATGGAGAAACCATCAGGAGTTGACTCCAGATGGCGCTACGGGCCGGGTGACCACACAAAAGTACCAAATATCCTCCAAACCGGCAGCAGCCAGTCACGAACACTTGTTCTGCAGCGGTAACGCTCGGTGTTGATCTATGTGCTTTTTCATGGGCAGGTGTGGCAGCTGATTCCTGTTGTTGAAAACGAAGTTTGTATTTTGTCGACATGCTATTTTTAGTGGCGGCCAATTCGGGCGTGTTGAGATCTTTATTCAAGCACGAGCTCCACCCCCACATCAATGAGCGTGCATGGATGTAGGGGTGGAGCTTCTGAAGGAGCAGTAACCCCAACTTCTAGGATTGATATTTATAAATGTCCTGTTTCGTACTGTTAATTCCAGCTAACAGAAGCATGTTGCTGAAACCCACCTCGTCAGTGTGGGCCTCTATGACCCTCTTCATCATGTAGCTATGCTCCGATCCAGGCTGCACGCTGACCAGGTCGTGGTTCCCGAGCGCACTGCAGTGTTCCAGCGCCTCCTCCCACGTCTTGCTCTCGTTCACCAGGACCAGGTTGTCCCAGTAGCAGAGGACGGGGTAGCGGAGGTTGCAGTCTGTGGCGGACATCTTTTTACTCAGAGAAGAGATGGAGGCACAGTCGTTGTTGTTTCCCGGCTCAGCGTCTGACCAACCTCTGTACTCCGACAAGCCTCTGGTCCACTTCCATGCTCCCTCTGCTGGAGAGAGGGGGGAGGTTTAGCTAGGCAGATTAGGTGAACTGTTTATTTTAGGTAAGAAAATTGATTAATTGAACGGCAATGAACAGCTTCATCCAAATCACTTCATGTTCCTACTGCTCTAGATTTGCCTGGTTTCCACATTAACTGAAGACTTTTAGAGCTGCTAAAACGGAGACGGTTGGAAACGATTACGTGGACACAACAGCTTTCTGATCGGGAAACTAATTATAAGGTGTTTTATGTTAAATCAAAGCTTAAATCAAAGCTTTTCATTAAGAAGGAAGTAAAAGTAGCCGACTTGAAGGTGCTGGGCTCTTTTCTTACACCAAGAGGCGTCCAGTGTCTTTGCTAGCTTTATGTCATTATCGATTAATGTCTGAATAAGAAATGGCCGTGCTTTCTTCTGAGCACATATGGGCGTCTTCAGGCGCGTAGACACATGGCTATCTTAGGGCGACGGGAAGTGAACGTACGACTGACCAATAAAATGTTGTCTGAAGTCATAAGTGCCGTGTTTCCAAAGACGAACTTCATAATGTGTCAGAATGTGAACAGTCTGTAACAGACAGCGACAGTAATTATTGAGCAATTATCAAATGGAGCTGTTAAAATATCAACTGCAATTATATAGAATGAGAGATGACACTGTAATTGGTCTATTAAGTGTTGTGCTTATGGAACACACCTTTGATTAGTTTAGTGAAGCACTTCTGAAACATGCCAGTGATGTTTTGTTTTTTTGTGACTCATCCTAAATGCAGCTGCTCCATGAGCTTATGTAAAATAAAGAAATAATTAAATAATAGTTGGAGGACTAAGTTTGTAGCACAAGTCTTTTACAAGAAATACAAGCCAGCTATCGGAAAATCATACTTGATACTAAAAGATGGGACGAGCTTTTTTATTTTTGTTTTCCTGCATCCTACAAGTATACTAAGATGTCTTCAGACTTCCTCCAGAGTTTCTCTTTCACACATGATCAACGCAGCAGTGGATGAGTTCCAGTTTGTCCACTGAGCCCATTAGAGTTCATGAAAACATGGCTGGTTTGTGTTTTACCGTCTCTGTGCAGTCCCGTCCAGACAGGAAAGTCCTCTGGAAGTTCAACATCGTCCAGGTCGGAGGCCTTTTGTAAATTTGACGTATCGCTGTAAACGTCCCTGCAGTACGTCTGGGCCTCCTGCCACGTCTTCGACTTAAGTTCAAACTTATAATGGTAATGTCCGGTGTGAGCTACATGACAGATGAAGAAATAATAAAGGCCACAGGCGGTTGCGTGAAAACTTTGAAGAGAAAAAAACAAACAGAATTACAGTGGAGAAATGTGATGCATCCAATCATGTTATTTTTTTTTTACATTATTTTATCTCTCTGGATTTCAACTTCGATCTGGTTTCATGTTGCAAACAACAGTTTCATCAGAACACAGCCTGACTCGATACAACTCCTTTCTCACTGACCGTGGTCTTTCTTAAGGCCACCACAAAAATAAACAACGGTTGCATAAAGAAATAATCACTGTGAAAGAGAAGGTGCAGACCATGAATAAAATGTGTTCCAATTCGCGTAAATCCAAACGTTAAAAACGTCAAACCTGAGCCAGTGTGTCTCAGGAGGAGTGTGTGGGGGTGTGGTTGGATAACATTTGGCTGTCAAAGTTATCTGCACCGAAGGTTTTATAGTCAAAGTTTTTCATCAAACCACAAAGAATTATTACGGTTCCCTTTTGTGGTTTATATACAAATTTCAATGATTAACTGAACTGCTGTTATTTTTTTCATTCAAGTTCACAACTTATCAAAATAAAAGTTCTGTTATTCAGATGGATATCAGGTAGCCTGACGTTGTCATACTCACAATTCTAGTCAGATTGTGAGTCTGATACCGCTCCATTGGGCTGTGATTATGGGGCGTGTTTCAACCGAACCAGAAAAAAAACAACCTCTTGTCTCAATTAGATAGACCTACAACCAATCAGAGCAACGTAGTATGTGACGTATGTTAAGCGACTCATTGTGAATTATTTACTAACGCCGGGTTCACACCGGACGCTGAAGCGCAGCGCCAAGCCTTTAATAACAGCTGGCTCCCATCCACTCCCATGTTAAACCTTTGTGCTGGTCACACCGGACACTGAAGCACCGTGCTGCACCGAGGCTGCCTCGCACCGTGCAGCGATGGTTTTGGCGTCGAGTCTTTTTTTTGCGCTTGACGCGAGCGTATCGCGACAGGAAACACACTGAAAAATTATTTTAAACGATATTGATGACATATTTTATATGATATAAATGATCAAATATGCATCCCATACTTTGAATTCCCCTTCTGTTGTCTGTTAATTTTACCAATGACATTATTAAATGTCCCCCTCTGCCCATCCACTACAGCCACACAAGCAGTGATAAAGATAAAAAGAGAGAGGGGGGGGGGGGCTTCGTATTCTCCACATAGGCTTGAGTGGAGAATACGTAATTATCCTCGACACTTAACGGAGCAAACAGCGAAGAAGTTCTTCAACATGGATGACATTAAATTAATAATTGAAGTGGAGAAGTGCAGTGAGTTGTATGATCCTCGGAATGAGGTGTTGTATAAAGACAACACCAAGAAAGACACATGTTGGGATGCTGTTGCTTAATGTTGGAGCAACAAGTAAGTATATGCTTTTATACTACTGGATCAACGGGTGATATTATTAGCGCTGCCCGGCGGTTCAGCGTCGCTTCAGTGTCCGGTGTGAACAGCCAAGCACCGGCGCGATAGGGATTAGCACGGTGCTTTGGCGTCGCCCCCACGTTCTCTGTTCCTCTTTCAAAATGAATGCGCTCTCGATGTCTTCTAAAACAGACTCAAATGCAGCATCTACACATCTCAGCTCTCCAGCGACAGGCATTCAACCTAGGCGCACTTTGATGACGTGGTTGATAACGTTACCGTTGATCATCTGTCCATCATCGTATAAAGCCCGCCCTGACAATATGATTGGCCCGGTCGATTTCGTACCGGGCATAATTTCTCCCCAACGGAGCGACTCCAGACCGAACTTCCCGACCTCAAATGTTGTGGGCAGGGCTAAGTTAGTTTGGCATCCAGGCTAGATGTCAGGCATTACAGCAACGAGAAAATCTGCGCCGAAGTTTCGCGGTTAATTCTGAATCCAGGACTGACGGTTTTTATCATACTGAATAGAATTAGATGCACCAGACAGATCACATGTCAAACACCTCCCGCATAGAAACTGTTCAGCAGTTAGAAAACAAAACCATACCGTGAGGTGTCGGCAGTAGTAACAAAGCCACAGCGATCATATTCGTCAGGTTCATCCTGTGCCCAAGGCCTGGAGGGGAATCCAGCTCTGTTCGCCCATTGCCAGTTATTCTGAGATTGTCTGAACAGGCCGATCCACGAGAAATATTCATTAATGTTCAGACCCTCTGTATCCGCCTGTGAATACATGATGGCTAGGTCGCGGTTGTATTGGCTGTTTGGAGAAGAAGAATCAAAGTTGGTATTCGCACAGTGACGAGTCAGAATACACAAAAAACGAAGTGACACCAACAGCAGAGGATGTTTTCAGACGTGAGGTTTTACTCATTATTTTTCATTTTCCTTTCTCCTGTTTTTCTACATCCTGGACGATTCAGTGATTTATTTACATGAACCAGTCAGTCAGTCAATCTGCATCCATTTTAAACTACACCAAGCTTAGGCTCCATATGTCTCAGTCTTCACCTCCCGTCAAAGGCTGCCAGTTAAATTTAAGATCGATTTTTAGATTCTTTTAAAAACTTTTAAAGCTCAGCACGGTCTGGCCCTCGGTTAAACATCGGAGTCATTCATGCCGAATTCTCCAAAATATGATGGTAAATCGTCCTAAAACGAGGCTGGGAAATAAGGGTGACCAGGGCCCTGAGGACAGTAGACATTTTCACTGTTCTAAATGTAGTGTTTAAAACATATTATTTACAAGACATACTTTAAAAACATGATTTTAGATTATTTTAAATGGATGCGATTTGTTTTTACAATTTTCTTTGATGTTGTCCTTTTTAACACTCTTAATTTTACTCTCTAGCTTCACTTTGAATAATTCTGATTTATTTGTTGCTACTCGTTACAGCGAACATGGACATCACAGGTTACGTTTAAAAACAACATGACACAAACATGTAACAAAGAAACATAAACCAGTAGGTAGCCATAGATGAATAAAAGCATTTGATTGCTTTGGACAATCATGTGACTTAAAGAGAAGCTCACCCTCTGCAGTGGCTTTGCGCTTCCTGCCAGTTGCGGTGATTGTCTTTGTAATAATCATATCGTTTCCTCAGCACTTCTCCCAGTCCAGACTCTGCAGGAGTGCAGAGGAGGAGGAGGAGGAAGGGTCCAGAGAGGCCGCTCTTCATCATCACGATAACACTGCGGGACAGAGAGCATCATTGTGTTATTAAACCATGCTTCTGTGTGTAGTGAGGTTAACAAACACACATCCTTTACATCCTCAATCAACCGTTGCTCTTTGAAGCAAAGCTACAGAAAGTTGATCTGCACAAAGGAACTTGGAAACGTAATAATGCAGCTACACTGTCAGACAAACGTATCAAACCTAATGGTGTCATCGATCCTCATTGTCAGAGCATCTCCTCACAAATACATCTAGATTCAACCTCCTATCTCAACCTTGAATCATTTGACTCGAATGAAACACAAATGTGGTTAATTTCTAAAATCTTCCTCTGACTTGACTCTGTCCCTTCAGAGAAATCAGAAAATAAAACAACGCATGACAAGTCAAGAAATGAATAAAACTACGTGAACGAAACAAACTCCTACGGTCACAGTCTTCAGACAGTAGCGGATCTTTGTTAAACGTTTAGGACACATGGTCAGTCGTGGACCCCAGGATCACCGGAGGAAGCCCACGGCCAATCATGTCCTGGTATTTAAGGTTAAGAATTCACGCCTGGATTCATCTTTTGGTCGGGATATATTGTCTACTCCTGTATGACACTTCACGTTTCACTACTCTATATGAAACGTTTCTCATTTTGACTCTGCTGCTGTAACAAGTGATTTTCTCCAGCAGAGGATCAATAAAATGTCTTAATCTGCTAAAAACAGTCAATAACTGACAGAGAGGCGTCGCTACCTGATGCGAGACGTCTCCAGCGATGATCTGCTGCTGCTCGATCGGCCTCCAGCTTCAAGCTGTACAGTTCACTGCTCTGTATCAGGACATTCATTTGACTAGCAGACACTCACAGGTCAACTATCTGCTGCACAAACCATTTGACTCTTTGCAAATGAGACAGAGATTTACCTACAGACCTGACACAGTAAAAACATTACGACACGAGCTGTGAGTCGCAAGCAAATGAAACCTGCTGACTTTTTAAAGGGGGGTGAGTTCAGGAGACTGTTCCAAGAAAAGAAACTGAATTTACTGAGTCTACATTTAGTTTTTCTAAGAAAACTCTGTACAGACAGAATTTTTAATAACGAAAGTTAAGTTTATAATGTAACTAGTCACTGTTAATGTCCGTATTGCACAGATACTCATACACGTTTATATCTCATCCGATAATTGACAAGAAATTCAGGTTGAAAATGCTGAATTGTTTTATTTCTCCAGCAGAGAACATCTGTTTAGTTCCAGAAATCTCGGTATGTGCCTCGAATATCATCTTGTTGGTTTAACAATTGTCGTGCGTTTTGTTCGTGGCCAGAAGAAGTGCAGGACTGAATTTGTTGCCATTTGGAAACTTGATCCAATATTAATAAAGTTTAAACAAACGGGCGACCAGCCTTCAAAAACTACACAAATAGTGTTTTGGAGAGGGGGGTTTCAGAGGAAGGGGGCAGATCTGTAGAAAGTTCAGGTTTGCTGCTTGGTGTGATGGAGACAGGAGGTTAGCACCAGGAGCGGGCACTGCAGGCGGGAGTGTGGAGCTGGAGCAGAGTGGAACAGCTTCACTTGAGAAGAATTGAAGGACACAAACAAACCATAGGGTTAAATTATGAAGATGGTTCCCTCTGATTTAAAAAAAAAACATAAACGTCAGACAGGCCGCTAAAAACTAAATATGCTGAAGCTAACGTGACGTGGTTGAGTACGTTACCGTTGATCATCTGTCAATCATCGTATAAAGCCCGCCCTGACAATCTGATTGGCCCGGTCGAGCCATAATTTTTTCCCAATGGAGCGACTCCAGACCGAACTGCCCAACCAAAAATGTTGTGGGCGGGGCTAAGTTCGTCTGGCATCCAGGCTAGAAGACCTCTGCTCTAGACTGTGAAATCAAATATATATTTTTGGTGTACCCATACAAGATGTCCAATGTAACACCAATAAAAATCCAGTCTACCAAAGTAACGTTTTAATGCCTCTGCAATAGCGAGTCGCCGGAGGCATTACTGTATGTTTTCGGGTTGTCCGTCTATTTGTCTTAAAGTCAAATGGTCAAGGCCACATTGACCTCATCTTATGGTTTCAGTTGTCAAGAGGTTACAGTGACATTTATATGAGAGAAAATATGTAGAAATATGTAGACAGACACTGCACTGGTTAGCGGAGTCATACAACGCAGTGGGGTTATTCTAGTTTTATTTTAAGAAATGGGTTATCTATTTTTACAATCTACAAAAAGTTATCAATACATTTGGTCACAGAATGTTACACAAAGAAATTGGCATTAAAGTTGGCATCTTGCCGTCTCACCAGTCTGACGATACAGCGGAAGCGTCCATCAAGGGCTTTCTGCAGGTAATTTTGATTGTTTGTTCCTTGTGAAGAGGAGAATAACATTATTCATACAAATATCAGTTTACAAGCAAACCTTTTTGTGTTGATCTTGTGTAAACAGAGTCAAAGGACATTGTGCAGCAATGACACACATTTTTTCCACAGTACCTGTCGTCCACTACTGAACTTCTGACACCCTTTACTGGACTGTGTCTTCCTGTAGAGTGATGATGTTCAAGGTCCTTTGCACAGTCTGTCAAAACAAAATTAACAATTATGGCAGGCGCCTTCATCTTGTTACGGTGTGGATAAGGGGATGGACCCAGGAGCAGAGATGTTTAACAAAAAGCGTATTTAATGTAAAAAGAACAAACTAAACAAGAGCACAGAGGAAGTTTACACGAGGCTCAGGAGATCAGGACAGGAACGCAGGACAGAACACCACCATGGAGCGACAAGAACAACCAGTAAGAACAAACGATCCGACAGAGGACAAAGGAAACACAGAGGCTTAAATACACAGGGAAGGCAGGGGCATTTAAACACAGGTGAAACACATGAGGATTGGGGATGACAATCAACAGGAAGTTAAGACAGACACAACACAAAAGGAGCAGAGACCACAAAATAAAACAGGAAACAGAAAACACAGACTGAATAACAAACTAAAATGACAGAACATTACAGTACCCCACTTTCAAGGGCCGGATGCCAGACGGCCCAAAACATGCACTGCCACCTGAGCGGCCACGGAGTCGTCCACCGGAGCTCCAGGGCATGTCCCGGAGGCCCTCCTCCGGTTCCCCCCTCCGTGGCCGCTCAGGGACAGAGTTCTGAGGCACGGGAGGACAGCGCAGGGACTGGAGCTGGATCAGCGAGGACCTCCGACGCCGGAACCAAAGTGGCGTCTGCCGGGACCCTCCGGCGTGGGACAGGAGCTGGCACCGCAAGGACCTCCGACGCCGGAACACAGGAGATGTCAGCCAGGAGCCTCCAGTGCGGGGCAGGGACAGGAGCAGATGCAGCAAGGACCTCCGAAGCCTGAAGAGGCGAGACGCCAGCCGGAAGCCTCTGGCGCGGGGCAGGGACCTGAGCAGGTGCCGCGGGTACCTCTGACGCGGAAAAACAGGGGACGTCAGGTTGGAACCTCCGGCGCGGAGCAGGGACTGGAGCCGAAGCTGCTGTGAGGACCACTGACGTCGGAGAACGAGAGACGTCAGACGGGAACCTCCGGCTCGGCGCAGGGACTGGAGCCGACGCCGCTGTGAGGACCTCTGACGTCGGAGGATGAGAGACGTCAGCTGGGGACCTCCGGCACGGAGCAGGGACTGGAGCCGACGCCGCTGTGAGGACCTCTGACGTCAGAGGATGAGACGTCAGCTGGGGACCTCCGGCGCGGAGCAGGGACTGGAGCCGAAGCTGCTGTGAGGACCACTGACATCGGAGAACAAGAGACGTCAGGCGGGAACCTCCGGCGCAGAGCAGGGACTGGGTCTGGCTGGGGCCCAGTCGGGGCTGGTGCTTCCGAGCACGCTTTTGAAGAGCGAGGCTCCCGCTGTGGATGCCCCCTCTCCAACGTCCATCCCCCCATACCAGAACCCTTTTGGAGACTGCAGGGACCTCCCCAAGCCCAACAGCCCCCCAGGTACAGGTCAGCAGATGGGGCTGAAGGCTGGTGCCTGTGAGCAGGCTATAGAAGTGAGGGGCCACCAACTGCAGACCTCCTCTGTAGGCTGCGGGGTCCACCACGGGCCAGGCGGGTTCCCTCGAACGGGTTAGTCGATGAGGCTGGAGGGTTGAGGTATTTTTTCAGTCTCTCCACGAGGTACGGGACGAGATGACTCAACCAAGGGCGATCTTTTAGCCATAATTCAATAACAGAGATCTCCTCAAAGGTCTCTGCCTTGTTCTGGGTTCCCGGTGAACCCAGGTCCTCCACCAAAAAATCCAAATAAAAAACTTCTCTCTGCTGAATCCATATTTTGGTCGGATCGTTCTGTTACGGTGTGGAGAAGGGGATGGACCCAGGAGCAGAGATGTTTAACAAAAAGCGTATTTAATGTAAAAAGAACAAACTAAACTAAACTCTAACTAAACAAAAGCACAGAGGAAGCTTACACAAGGCTCAGGAGATCAGGACAGGAACGCAGGACAGAACACCACCATGGAGCGACAAGAACAACCAGTAAGAACAAACGATCCGACAGAGGACAAAGGAAACACAGAGGCTTAAATACACAGGGAAGGCAGGGGCAATTAAACACAGGTGAAACACATGAGGATTGGGGATGACAATCAACAACAGGAAGTTAAGACAGACACAACACAAAAGGAGCAGAGACTACAAAATAAAACAGGAAACAGAAAACACAAAGACTGATATCAACAAACTAAAATGACAGAACATTACACATCTACTTTGCTTACAGACTAGTTTGCGGAGTCTCGTGCTGCCGCTGCCTGACCGATACATCATAGATCTTTTCTGACACTAATGAAGGCAAATTCACACATGTAGACAGAAATAAACAGTATAAATTAAAAGGTGTAAATATTGCTAACATTATGTTCTATGGGGGTCATCGGTATACATAACAGAGGAAAACTTTGCACATGTATTTCGTGAGACAGGCGACAGGCGCGTTGGCTCTTAAAGCCATATATATTTTACAGATCCCATCCACTGCAAAAGCCAGCTTGTAGGGTTTGCACGCAGGGCACTGAATGCTGCACCTGAAACAGCCCCTCAACTTCAAATCTGGCATGGGTCTATTCCAGTAATGCATTTAGCATGGTATCCCCGCATATCTTAACAATCTGCTAGAAAAAGACATAAATATCAAACACTATAGGGAAACATATTGCAAGCAGTGGGTAATTACTTCCATTTTATACTCACCGGCCTAAGACTTTTGTGCGATGTTCAGGCATGCTAACAAAAGCTTGTTGTGACATTCCCAGAGCCGCCGTCTTTAGATCCTCATATTTAATGAACCAATCCACAGCATACAAGGTTTTCAACGAGACCAGCAGTGTCCACTGAAAAAGTATATGATTGCATCACCCTGAAATTCAAAGACAAAAAGTAATTATTTCAATGCACAAGCAATCTTAAATGATAGTACTGCATACATTTGATGTAAGCATGTATGATTCCTTCCAATCAAATTGACTTGCCTTCCTGTGGAAAAAGTTGTTTTCCCAGCTGAACAATCACAGCAGGGAAGCATGATTGATCAAAATTCTTTCAGTGTGATATTAACTTGTATTTCACCCAGCGTATTTTGGGGATTAAATAAAAATGTCTATTTGGTATATTATTTTAAATGGTGTTTCTGGTATGTAACTTAAAAGAACCTATTTAATCTTTAATTTCTCTCCCTCATCTTCCTCGATGTATGTGGATGGTGGAGTGGCCTCAACTCGGCTTCTCTTTCTCTCCAGTCTGCCCTTTCTGCTCCTCATCAAGCAAAACAAACTGTTTGGTCCAAGTTGTTGACATTGCTGAAACTCCTGTAGTTTCACTTTGATCCTCCTTGATTAAAAAACAGAACATAGCAATTGTTTTATAAAATGAATCGCAACTCCCTAACATGAAAACATTATTGACATATTGCATACTATACATTAAACCAAATTGATCTGATATTGTGGAGTAATGTTAGACAAATACAATCCTTGTTAATCTAAAGCATTCATAAATCAAAGTTAAATCATAAACCATCCTTAATTTGAGAAAAACTAAAACTAAATAGAAACCAAAATAGGGAAGCTCTCAAAACTTAGAATGAATGTAAAGTGATGGCCCTACACCCTGCACTGTATCGTGTAAAACTATTTTATGGGCTGATTCGTGGTTTCCGTTAGTTTCCTTATACCATTACATTACCTGTTCATGTTTATATTTATATTGTAGCATCCCTCAATGACGAGCTAAGCGTCTTGAACTGGTTTAACCAACCATTAATTCACATCCCAGGTAACACAGGCTACCGTGGGCCGCAGCCTGGACCAAAACAACGGAATATTAGCTGATCAATAGCATCCATAGTGTGTATCGACGGACTCCGCATCCGCTGTCTCAGCACTCGGACTGTAAACCTAGATCCTAACAATCTTTGAAAACAATAAAATACTTAGCTGACAGGCGAAAGATAACATCGTGTTCTTCCAAGCGCTCCGTGTTTATGACGCAGCGCTGAGTTAAATGGACCGGATGTTTACAAAAACTGTTTTTACGACAGCCACAAGTCAGGTCCGCTCGCGCATGCGCACTCGGGCCCGCCTCGCTATGAACAGAGTCGCACGGACTTCTCCTTCGAACTAGAGGTGTAATCTATCCTCAAATATTAATATTATATAAAGTTAGGGTTAGGGTTTCTAACATTCACGATCACTGAACGTCACAACCAGGGACGGTGATTTAAACAGCACGTTACGACCTGGTCTTCGGCATGGCAGCATCATAGCAACCCTCATAGCAACGATAAAAACATTCGTGATAACTATTAAAATATATTTCATAAGCACGAACTGGCTGAAGACTGTTGAAGCAAAGAGCACATTTCTCGCTACAAATGGTGTCAGAATGTATTTTTATGCCCAAACTAAGTTACAAAATTATATTTTTATCTGAAAAAACAAGGAATCTCCGCCATGTTTTCCTCTCCGCAGACGAGAGCTTGGGAGTCACGTGACGTGAGAACACACCGATGCAAAACAATGGGCGGACAGACACGTTCCCATCTCACATTCTGAGAGGCCAGAATGTGAGATGGGAACGTCTTTCCAAGTGGACCAACGTTGCCACTGAACGTTTTCTGATCCACAACATAAACTCAACTCTGACGTCAACTTTTCCATAGGTGAAGTTGAAAGTGAACCAGACTCTGATTTCAGCTTTGGCTGTCGGCTGTTTTCTTTCCCTCTTTTAAATATCTTGGATCAACAAACAGTGATTAAATAAGAACCAGTAGCACCACAGTAGGTTGTAAACGTCTCTAAGGCAGCTGGGGGGTCAGAGTTCAGATTTTAGGGTTCGTCAGATCAATCAAGTTTAGCTCAGCGGAAAAGTCTGAGGATGAAGGTCATGAATTCAACACAAAGCAAAGCCTCATGGGAAACATCCTCCTCTGTGATGGCTGATACGGTTCAGTGTGTGTGTGTGTGTGTTTGTGTGTGTCAGGAGCAGCCCTATGTGTGACAAAGTCTGCCACCTGGTGAACATATACCAGTACTGCCTGTTAAAAACCAGAGAAACTCAGTGAGTTCATTTTCTTCCGAATTCGTATCATTATTCACTTGGATCGGACCTAAATGAATAAAGTTTGTTCATCTGAAAGTTAAAGTTAAGACACAATTGATGACATAAACTTGAAAATAGTTTATACCGTCATGTTTTGCCTTTTTAAAAAGGCATAAAGTAAATGTATTTTCCTAAGAAGCAGCTGTTGGTTTTGTTAATTTCAAATATTTATATTAAAAAAACATCCTGTTGTTACTGGGATAGGAGGTCCTGTACACAAGTCACGGGTCCAACACAGGTCACATATAAACCATGAAAAAATACATACAAATATATGAGTTTACTGATAAAGGCGCATGTTTAAAACCAAGTCCCGAATGCTACTTCACAGACTCAAAGTGACGTCTAGAGCGCAAGATGGCAACGTTCAGATCGGAGATGTTTCAGCTTCATTTATGTACAGTTGCAGTTACAGTCGTGTTCCATCTGTATTTCTGCAATTTGTTTTATGAAATCCTGTTTTTCCTAAACCTGCTGACTGCACTGAAATAACACAGATCTACGACTTAACATAAACAGACATTCAGCCATAACTTCACACACACACACACACACACACACACACACACACACACACACACACACACACACACACACACACACACACGCACGCACGCACGCACGCACGCACGCACACACACACCAGCCGCCAGCGTCATTATACACAATCAGGGATGAGGTTCTCCACTGACTCCTTTATCCTTCCTCCAGTTTTAAATACAGAACAGATCTGAACTTCTATTAATTTACGGTTTGTTTTATTATCTGTTTCAGAGAGTGAGATCTTCTCTTTCGTCACAGACATTTCACTCCCAAGATAGCAGCAGTGTAATGCCAACGCCTGTGTGTGTGTGTGTGTGTGTGTGTGGCTGAAGTGAACGATCACTGACAGGCAACAGGTTCATCTCCAGTGTTTCCATTACAGCACGATGGGAGCTGATCCCTGCCTCCATCTCTACTTTGCTCAAATGAACAGCTCAGTTTCAGACCGACCAACTGTCTTCAGCTGAAACTACTAAAAGTTTTTTTAAATAAAGCAACTATCTCTCACTTGATTTATATCGTTAGCGATCTCGGAGCTCAGCAGCTAAGCCAACATCTTGACGCTTCAGGTGTAGTTGGATGATATACAGTGCCTTGCATAAGTATTCACCCCCCTTGGACTTTTTCCCATTATGTACTGTTACTAACTGGAATTCAAATAGACTTAAATAAACTTTTTCCCGTTTGATCAACAAAACATGCATAGTACTTTGGAGGTGCAAAATAAATTTTATTGTGACACAAACAATAATGAGAACAAAAAAGTTGACATCTGTTGGGTGTATAAGTATTCACCCCCCGGTGTCAATACTTGGTAGAACCCCCTTTCGCTGCAATTACAGCTGCAAGTCTTTTGGGGTATGTCTCTACCAGCTTTGCACATCTAGAGATAGAAAGGTTTGTCCATTCTTCTTGGCAAAAAAGATGAAGCTCAGTCAGATTGGATGGAGACCGTCTGTGAACCGCAATCAAGTCTTGCCATAGATTCTCTATTGGATTGAGGTCTGGGCTTTGACTGGGCCATTTTAAGACATTAACATTCTTTAATCCAAACCATTCCTTTGTAGCTCTGGCTGTATGTTTAGGGTCATTGTCCTGCTGGAAGATGAACCTCCGCCCCAGTCTCAAGTCTTTTGCAGACTGCATCAGATTTTCTTCAAGGATTTCCCTGTATTTGGCTCCATCCATCTTTCCCTCTATTCTGACCAGTTTCCCTGTACCTGCTGAAGAGAAGCATCCCCACAGCATGATGCTACCACCACCATGTTTCACTGTTGGGATGGTGTGCTCAGGGTGATGGGCAGTGTTGGGTTTTCGCCACACATAGCGTTTTGCATTGAGGCCAAAAAGTTCAATTTTGGTCTCATCTGACCAGAGCACCTTCTTCCACATGTTTGCTGTGTCTCCCACATGGCTTCTGGCAAACTCCAAACGGGATTTGTTATGGATCCCTTTCAACAATGGCTTTCTTCTTGCCACTCTTCCATAAAGGCCAGATTTGTGGAGTAGACGACTAATAGTTGTCCTGTGGACAGATTCTCCCACCTCAGCTGTGGATCTCTGCAACTCCTCCAGAGTAACCATGGGCCTCCTGGTTGCTTCTCTGATTAATTTTCTCCTTGTCCGACTCTTCAGTTTGGGTGGACGGCCTCCTCTTGGTAGGTTTGCGGTTGTGCCATATTCTTTCCATTTTCTTATGATGGATTTTATGGTGCTCAGAGAGATGTTCAAAGCTCTGGATATTTTTTTATAACCTAACCCTGCTTCATATTTCTCCACAACTTTATCCCTGACCTGTTTGGTGAGCTCCTTGGTCTTCATGATGCTGTTTGTTCAGTAATGATCTCCAACAAACTCTGAGTCCGTCACAGAACAGGTGTATTTATACTGAGATTAAATTGCAGACAGGTGGACCCTATTTACTAATTATGTGACTTGCAAATGTGACTTGTGAATGCAATTGGTCGCACCAGATCTTTGTTAGGGGTTTCACAGTAAAGGGGGTGAATACATATGCACTCAACACTTTTCAGATTTTTATTTGTAAATAATTGTGAAATCCATGTAATATTTCCCCCCACTTCCAAATGATGCACTATTTTGTGTTGGTCCATTACATAAACTCACGATGAAATAAATTTTAATCTGTGGTTATACCATGACAAAATGTAGAAAAGTCCAAAGAGGGTGAATACTTATGCAAGGCACTGTATGTGCCAAGACTCCATCTTCTGTTTACGGCCGCAAACATTTCATTTTTATTTAAATGTTTACTTGAGCTAATCTCGTTCATCAACCCGCCTGCAAATGAATGCAGATACATTTAAAGTAGATTATAATGCAGATTCTAACGTAAACATTTAGCAGTTTATTGTCTCAATCTGTCGTATTTTGAGTCAAATAGACCATTAAGCACTGTTTGCATTTGGGCATCATGGATACAGTTTGATTGACAGCTCTTACCGTACAATGGGTGCGGGTCGCAGGTGTAGGTGGGCGTGTCGTGAGCTCGAGCCCCCAGTCAGGCTCCACCCCTCGCTTGTCCTAATATGGTTACTTCTGGTTTCAAGAAAATCAAGACGGCGCTGGACAAGAGATGTCAAACTGGAGGCTTTATACAGCAGATCTCAATTTTATTTTTTTTAAAGTTTTTCTAATGTAATGATGCACAAACAGTTTAAATCACAGCTTATATGTTGGTTTTAATAAGCAGAACATGATCTATGAGAGAATCAATCGTTAATTACAAAGCTGAGATGGAAGATCAGATTGAGTTAGCGTTGCAGATCAAATTCTAGAAGACGTTTCATCGAAGTCTTCAGTAGATAAGCAGATTAGATAAGATGAGTGGATAAGTAGATTAACATCGAGCATCTAAAGACCCAAAACCCAAACTGAGTCGTTGGACAGAGGCGGGAGAAGCAGAACATTCTGGTGGCGTTGATGGTCATTAGTAGAAGTAACAAAGGAAGTTCCTTTTCTCTGAACAGTTTCTGGTCTTGACGTCGCCTTGCTTGGACAAGGTTCCACAGTGCTGCTGCTCCAGGGGGCAGGCGGGCAGGTCAGTGTACTGCAAATCTGCCCCGTTCACCCACAACCATTCACCGGCCAGGAATCGAAGGCCCGTCCACACCTGAGGACAACAAACAACCGATAAAGCTCCATGGATGACACATGCTGCAAAACCTTGTCCCAACTGCCCTCCGTTGTAAAAGCTATAAAGCAAAGTCGAGTATTGCGCTTTATACTATTGATTTTCAAACCATTAAAAAAGGGTTATAATAATATCTCGCCCTTGGTCCGATGACTGTACGTTCTGTGAGCGTGCAGGAACTAGAAACAAATCAAACAAATAAAAGAAAGAGAGCTGAATGATCCGAACATCACAACACTGTTCCAGCAAATCAGCAACAAGGGTCTTCATGCTACTGTGAGACAGAGATCTCTGAATCTGAAACAGCGATTCCCCCATGAACGGTATTCAACAGTGTGCTCATCTTTCTTGGAGCGATTAAAAAACGTGGATCACCTGTTACATCTCAAAAGGGTTACTATCATCATTCCTATGCTAACACCGGAAATGCTAACGCCGCTATCTCACAGGATGTTATACCAACAAATATTCTCGCAATAGTGCACAAGTGAAAATTTGAAGTCACAGAAGGGCAAAAAATGGCGTTTAAGTCTGTGAGCATTTTCAACAATGGAGAAACCATCAGGAGTTGCCTCCAGATGGCGCTACGGGCCGGGTGACCACACAAAAGTACCAAATATCCTCCAATTTGGCAGCAGCCAGTCACGAACACTTGTTCTGCAGCGGTAACGCTCGGTGTTGAACTATGAGCTTTTTCAAGGGCAGGTGTGGCAGCTGATTCCTGTTGTTGAAAACGAAGTTTGTATTTTGTCGACATGCTATTTTTAGTGACGGCCAATTCTGGCGTGTTGAGATCTTTATTCAAGCACGAGCTCCACCCCCACCCCCACATCCATGAGCGTGCATGGATGTAGGGGTGGAGCTTCTGAAGGAGCAGTAACCCCAACTTTTAGGATTGATATTTATAAATGTCCTGTTTCATACTGTTAATTCCAGCTAACAGAAGCATGTTGCTGAAACCCACCTCGTCAGTGTGGGCCTCTATGACCCTCTTCATCATGTAGCTATGCTCCGATCCAGGCTGCACGCTGACCAGGTCGTGGTTCCCGAGCGCTCTGCAGTGTTCCAGCGCCTCCTCCCACGTCTTGCTCTCGTTCACCAGGACCAGGTTGTCCCAGTAGCAGAGGACGGGGTAGCGGAGGTTGCAGTCTGTGGCGGACATCTTTTTACTCAGAGAAGAGATGGAGGCACAGTCGTTGTTGTTTCCCGGCTCAGCGTCTGACCAACCTCTGTACTCCGACAAGCCTCTGGTCCACTTCCATGCTCCCTCTGCTAGAGAGAGGGGGGAGGTTTAGCTAGGCAGATTAGGTGAACTGTTTATTTTAGGTAAGAAAATTGATTAATTGAACGGCAATGAACAGCTTCATCCAAATCACTTCATGTTCCTACTGCTCTAGATTTGCCTGGTTTCCACATTAACTGAAGACTTTTAGAGCTGCTAAAACGGAGACGGTTGGAAACGATTACGTGGACACAATAGCTTTCTGATCGGGAAACTAATTATAAGGTGTTTTATGTTAAATCAAAGCTTAAATCAAAGCTTTTCATTAAGAAGGAAGTAAAAGTAGCCGACTTGAAGGTGCTGGGCTCTTTTCTTACACCAAGAGGCGTCCAGTGTCTCTGCTAGCTTTATGTCATTCTCGATTAATGTCTGAATAAGAAATGGCCGAGCGACTGACCAATTAAACGTTGTCTGAAGTCATAAGTGCCGTGTTTCCCTGTGGTTTCAAAGACGAACTTCATAATGTGTCAGAATGTGAACAGTCTGTAACAGACAGCCACAGTAATTATTGAGCAATTATCAAATGGAGCTGTTAAAATATCAACTGCAATTATATAGAATGAGAGATGACACTGTAATTGGTCTATTAAGTGTTGTGCTTATGGAACACACCCTTGATTAGTTTAGTGAAGCACTTCTGAAACATGCCAGTGATGTTTTGTTTTATTGTGACTCATCCTAAATGCAGCTGCTCCATGAGCTTATGTAAAATAAAGAAATAATTAAATAATAGTTGGAGGACTAAGTTTGTAGCACAAGTCTTTTACAAGAAATACAAGCCAGCTATCGGAAAATCATACTTGATACTAAAAGATGGGACGAGCTTTTTTATTTTTGTTTTCCTGCATCCTACAAGTATACTAAGATGTCTTCAGACTTCCTCCAGAGTTTCTCTTTCACACATGATCAACGCAGCAGTGGATGAGTTCCAGTTTGTCCACTGAGCCCATTAGAGTTCATGAAAACATGACTGGTTTGTGTTTTACCGTATTTGTGCAGTCCCGTCCAGACAGGAAAGTCCTCTGGAAGTTCAACATCGTCCAGGTCGGAGGCCTCTGTGAAAGTTGACAGATCGTTGTAAACGTCCCTGCAGTACGTCTGGGCCTCCCACCACGTCTTCGACTTAAGTTCAAACTTATAATGATAATGGTCGTCGTGGGGTTCGTGACAGATGAAGAAAAAATACTGGTCACAGCTGGTTGCGTGAAAACTTTGGTGAGAAAAAAATAAAAAATATACAGAATTACAGTGGAGAAATGTGATGCATTCAATCACGTTATTCTTTTGTACATTATTTTATCTCTCTGGATTTCAACTTTGATATGGTTTCATGTTGCAAACAACAGTTTCATCAGAACACAGCCTGACTCGATACAATTCCTTATCTCGCTGACCGTGGTCTTTCTTAAGGCCACCACAAAAATAAACAACGGTTGAATAGAGAGATAATCACTGTGAAAGAGAAGGTGACTGTCAAAGTGATCTGCACTGAAGATTTTATAGTCAAAGTTTGTCATCAAACCAAACAGAATTATTACTGTTCACGTGTGTGGTTTATATACAAATTTGAGTGATTAACTGAACTGCTGTTATTTTTTCCATTCAAGTTCACATCTTATCAAAATAAAAGCTCTGTTATTCAGTTTGATATAACAGGCATTACAGCAACGAGACGAGCGTTGTGCGTTTAGCTTCACGAAAGCCTGAAGAAGAGAAAAGGAATTCCATCTAAATCTGCGCCGAAGTTTTGCGGTTAATTCTAAATCCAGGACTGACGGATTTTATCAGTACTGAATAGAATTAGATGCACCAGACACATCACATGTCAAACACCTCCTGCATAGAAACTGTTCAGCAGTTAGAAAACACAACCACACCGTGAGATGTCGTCATAAGTAACGAAGACACAGTCATCTTTTTCGTCAGGTTCATCCTGTGCCCAGGGCTCGAAGTTGGATTCATCTTCGTTCGACCAATGCCAGTGTCTCTGAGAGTCTCTGATCAGGCCGATCCACGAGAAATAATCATCAATGTCCAGACCCTCTGTATCCGCCTGTGAATACATGATGGCCAGGTCGCGGTTGTATTGGCTGTTTGGAGAAGAAGAATCAAAGTTGGTATTCGCACAGTGACGAGTCAGAATACACAAAAACGAAGTGACACCAACAGCAGAGGATGTTTTCAGACGTGAGGTTTTACTCATTTTTTTTCATTTTCCTTTCTCCTGTTTTTCTACATCCTGGACGATGCAGTGATTTATTTACATGAACCAGTCAGTCAGTCAATCTGCGTCCATTTTAAACTACACCAAGCTTAGCCTCCATATGTCTCAGTCTTCACCTCCCGTCAAAGGCTGCCAGTTAATTTAAGATTGATTTTTAGATTCTTTTTTAAAACTTTTAAAGCTCAGCACGGTCTGGCCCTCGGTTAAACAAGTCATTCATGCCAAATTCTCAAATCTATGATGGTAAATCGACCAATCAATAATTCCTAAAACGAGGCTGGGAACTAAGGGTGACCAGGGCCCAGAGGACAGTAGACATTTTCACTGTTCTAAATGTATTGTTTAAAACATATTCTTTACTGGACATACTTTAAAAACATGATTTTAATGGGTGTGATTTGTTTTTACAATTTTCTTTGATGTTGTCCTTTTTAACACTCTTAATTTTACTCTCAAGCTTCACTTTGAATAATTCTGATTTATTTGTTGCTACTCGTTACAGCGAACATGGACATCACAGGTTACGTTTAAAAACAACATGACACAAACATGTAACAAAGAAACATAAACCAGTAGGTAGCCATAGATGAATAAAAGCATTTGATTGCTTTTGACAATCATGTGACTTAAAAAGAGAAGCTCACCCTCTGCAGTGGCTTTGCGCTTCCTCCCAGTTGCGATGATTGTTTTTGTAATAATCATATCGTTTCCTCAGCACTTCTCCCAGTCCAGACTCTGCAGGAGTGCAGAGGAGGAAGAGGAGGAGGAGGAAGGCTCCAGAGAGGCCGCTCTTCATCATCACGATAACACTGCGGGACAGAGAGCATCATTGTGTTATTAAACCATGCTTCTGTGTGTAGTGAGGTTAACAAACACACAAACAAAGCAACAAAACAATTTTTACATCCTCAATCAACCGTTGCTCTTTGAAGCAAAGCTACAGAAAGTTGATCTGCACAAAGGAACTTGGAAACGTTATAATGCAGCTGCACTGTCAGACAAACATATCAAACCTAATGGTGTCATCGATCCTCATTGTCAGAGCATCTCCTCACAAATACATAAAGATTTCACTTCCTATCTCAAAATCTTCCTCTGACTTCTGTCCCTTCAGAGAAATCAAAAAACAAAACAACGCATGACAAGTGAAGAAATGAATAAAACTACGTGAACAAAACAAACTCCTACGGTCACAGTCTTCAGACAGTAGCGGATCTTTGTTAAACGTTTAGGACACATGGTCAGTCGTGGACCCCAGGATCACCGGAGTAAGCCCACGGCCAATCACGTCCTGGTATTTAAGGTTAAGAATTCACGCCTGGATTCATCTTTTGGTCGTGATATATTGTCTACTCTTGTATGACACTTCACGTTTCACTACTCTATATGAAACGTTTCTTCTCATTTTGACTCTGCTGCTGTAACAAGTGATTTTCTCCAGCAGAGGATCAATAAAATGTCTTAATCTGCTAAAAACAGCCAATAACTGACAAAGAGGCGTCGCTCTGCGTCGTTACCTGATGTGAGACGTCTCCAGCGATGATCTGCTGCTGCTGCTGCTCGGCCTCCAGCTTCAAGCTGTACAGCTCACTGCTCTGTATCAGGACATTCATTTGACTAGCAGACACTCACAGGTCAACTATCTGCTGCACAAACCATTTGACTCTTTGCAAATGAGACAGAGATTTACCTACAGACCTGACACAGTAAAAACATTACGACACGAGCTGTGAGTCGCAAGCAAATGAAACCTGCTGCATGGGGGGGGTCAAACGAGGAGACGCGAGGCGTCGGTAGGGAAGTTAGAAAACTCTGTTTGGGATTTATTGACCTGCGCTCAGCCGTAAAATAAAACACGTTTATGGTGCCATTAGTTTTTGAGGGAGGTGAGTTCAGGAGACTTTTCAAGAAAAGAAACTGAATTTATTGAGTTTACATTTAGTTTTTCTCAGAAAACTCTGTACAGACAGAATTTTTAATAACTAAAGTTAATAGTTTGTCATCTAACAAGTGACTGTTAATGTCCGTATTGCACAGATACTCATACACGTTTATATCTCATCCGATAAATAGCAAGAAATTCAGGTTGAAATGCTGAATTGTTTCGTTTCTCCAGCACAGAACATCTGTTTAGTTCCAGAAATCTCGGTATGTGCCTCGAATATCATCGTGTTGGTTGAACACTCGACTTGTGCGTTTTGTTCGTGGCCAGAAGAAGTGCAGGACTGAATTTGATGCCATTTGGACACGTGTTCCAATATTTATAAACTTTGAACAAATGGGCGAGCAGCCGCCGTCGACAACTGGGATCGAAATCGCTCCCACGTCATTTTGATTATTACATTTCAGAAACAAGCAGTTTAACAGTTCAGCTTCACTGAACTAGTTAAAGAAAGATCTGCAAGTGAGCTGGATTTTAAACATTTGTTCTCATTTATGTAAAGAAAGTTAACATCAGCCGATATGATTTTCTACCAACGTACGTTATCTGCAGCAAGAATCCTGCATCGGTTGAGTAATAACATGTTTGTCTACGTTCGGCTAAACGTGGCCGGCCAACTGACCTGTAGCTATGTAGCTCAGCTGATTAGCTTGTAAAAAACATAACTGTGAAAGAGAAACTAAAATGGTTTGCTTTAAAGAAACGTAATAAAAAGCAGCTCCAACGAAACCAGACAAACACAAATAAAGAATTTATTCAAAAGGGACGTTAAATTAAATATCTTCACCTGATTCCACTTTTTTTGGTTAATAAATCAAAATATTCCTCATGGATCTTCAAATGTTAATGAAAATTAAATAAGCAGCAAGAGAACATTCTCCATGTTTGGCTTTATTATGCATAATGCTTTTAGAGTAAACTCTGAATTATATCTGAAACAAAGAGAAAAGACACCATTAGTAAACATTGTGACTAGAAATCTTAGTCACAGATGATGAACCCTCTTGCTCTCTCCCACCTCACCCGGGTGTGACATGCTCCTCTCCAGCTGCTTGGACGATTCCCCCGACAGCGTCCGGATCTCGTCATGCAGCCGCCGCTGTCCGTCCAGCGTCAGGTGCCAGAAGCACGACTTCCTCTTCTCGTCTCTGCGCAGCTGGTTGCAGGTTTTGCGGAAGCTGTTGCTGAAGCACAGGTTGTGTCGGATGGTGTTTTTCCAGCCGTCCGGAGCCGTCTGAAAGAAGGGGAAGTGCTCCCTGGAAACAGACAGAGAGGACTATGAGGACCCCCCCCCCACGGGCATGGTGCAACATGTTAGAACCCTGCAACTCCATCACAGACGACACACAGGTTCTTTAAGAAGTTCTTTCCTAACAGCCTCTTCTAAAATGTCTGATTGGGTTCCTTCCAAATCGGTAAACAGAACGAATGCCGGAAAAATCTCATGGCGCACGACCTTTGACCTTCACATAAAACCCCTGGGGGCGTTTTACCACACGATCACATAATGACCTGATGAAGTTGTAAATCTGCTGGACCTTCAGGCTCCCGCTGTGGCTGCTGTTGAGCGCCAGAGCGATGAGGATGCAGTAGTTCACCGGCGGACGGGGCCAGCTCTCTGGCGTCAGGTTCTTACTGTCCTGCAATAAAAAGGTGAAAAATAAAACCCATCACTCATTCCACTGACGTTGTGTGTGTGGATTTAGCCGATGACATTTCCAGAGCACTGGAAGAAACGAGCAAGACGCCGTCATTACAGCTCAAATAACAGGAGATCTTCAGGAAAATATTAACTTCTCAACAGACTTTGAAATCAGCATTTACATGTCTGCATGTTTGCCCTGGGGTTTTATGCCACCTGTGCAGTTATAGTCAAAAGAATGTTTTCCCAGACTCATGAAGTCACTGTGACCTTTGACCACTGAATTATAATCAGTTCATGAGTCCAAGTAACAACTGGTTTGCTAGATACAGACTTGAGGGATCATCTTCCAGAGGTCCTCTTAACCTTAGAGCTAAATCTTACTATCAATTACAAATTTGAAAACATACTCTCAGGGCGTTCTTAAGATAATGCATTCACGAGGCATAGTCAAAGTCCCCACCTTGACCTTTGACCTCCGAATTATAATCAGTTCATCCTTGAGTCCATTTGAACACTTGAACCAAATTAGAAGAAAAATTCTGAAGGTGTTTTTGATTTTGTGTTCAGAAGAATGAAACCAAGCGCAGGATCATATAAACTAATCTAATTCCTCAAGACCTGTCTTTGTGTTTGTGTAGCTTGGAATTGTGTTAGTTTTTGCTCAATTCAATTAGTGTCATCACAATTTGATCCACATATTGCTAAATGCTGACTGCAGAGTGAACTCCTGAGAATCAACCCGAGCTGCTCATCAGTCACAGTGAGATCACGGCCGAGAAACAAATGAGTTTAAAGATATGAAGACATTTGCGGCTCCTCACTGAGTGAACCTGGTGGATCACAGGTCTGATGCCCTCACCCTGACTTTGGTGGTCCTCCCCTTGCGCCTGTTCTTGGCCGGTCGACGGGAGACGTCTTCATCCTTGATCTTGAAAAACACTTTGTATAAACAGTCTATGGTGCAGAGTGAAGAAAACTTTGTGTTCATCCTGCCTGGTGATGATATTATTAGTCACAACTTTTCGAAAATAAAAGCGACATAATTCAGCTCAATATGAAGCAATACAGTAACTAAATGAATGCTGTGCTTTTACTTAGAAGAAAACCTGATATAGATAAAGGAGATTCTATGAACGTTGTTGCCAGGACAGAGATCCATCTGTGTCAGCATGTGAAATAAAAATAAACTAAGAAAACATGAAGACGATGTTTGATCCGATGTTTGAACGAGTTACCGAAGTATAAGACGTTTTTATCTCAGCCGATAAACGATAAACCATCCATGTGTGAAGCTGATGAGACGAACGCTCTGTGAGATACTTGTTTCGCAAACAGGCAGACTGTGGAATCAGTGGCTGGATTTCTAGTAGATGCAGGTGGAGGCAGATTCTATTCTGTGAAGCTCAGAGAACAGAGTGAGTGCTGAAGGGCTGTACCATGTCCTCAGTGGAGCCAGGGAGCTGCAGTTCCTCCTGCAGTGGTTTGTCTGCAGGACTCAGCAGAGACGTTTCCTCTGCAGGTTCACAGGACACCTGAGGATCTGCTGCTCCTGGTCCGTGTGGGATCGGGCAGACGATGTTTGGATTCACCAGCAGCCACGGACTCGGCTTCACAAAGGTGTCTGACGGACAAACAAGTGTTAGTGTAACCTCTGTGAAAATGTTCCATGAATTGAAGTTTCTCAAACTGGAAACATGCTTTTGCATCAGGTCGGTCCTGCAGCACCTCGGCTTGTCTTCCTCTCAACTCACCTGATGTCTTATCGTAGAAAACAAATTCATCTTTCCTCCTCGAGGCTCTGACTGACGGCCTCTGCACCACGTACTGGTCAACCAGTTTCTCATCTGTCAGCCACAGTGAAACACAAACATCACAGGTTCTTCACATTCAAACTTTACACTTCTTTTTCTTCCTGGATGCAAATGGGAAGTGGAACTTGTTTATTCTGAATCTTCTCTGTGATAATCTGTGTTTCCGTCCTCTGTGGTTTTCTCTGCCAAACCAAAGAAAATCTCGTCACCGTGGTAAAACTGGTCGGAGATGGTTGCCAGTTTCAGCTCCTTGTCCAGGTCCCAGTCTGTGAGGCCCACGGTGCCGTGCAGGTCAAAGAGCCGAGCGCTGGTTTTCAGATGAAGGGTCATGTCAGGATGTGTTGGATTTGGTGAGTGCAGCAGCAGCAGCAGGTCTGAGGAGCAGGTTCACTCACAGGCCGGATCCTGCAGCTGCAGCTCAGCAGCCTGATTAGACTTCATTAAACCTGAGGAGCGTTCAGCCGGTGCTGGGACACGTGTGCGTCTCGAGTCCCCACGTTAGAATAACATAAAACTTCGGTTTCATACGTTGAACTGAGTCAGTCATTAAGGGTCTGAGTCTTAATCAAGTTTGGTCCAGTAAATACAAACGCCTGGTGCCACAAAACTGAGCTTAATTGGCAGCAGCTGAGATAAGAGTGTGGATCTTCAATCACAAAAAGTAAAGTTCCAATTTTTGTGGCCAAAAGCCTTTTTTAAATGATCTATATTTAAACTCACAGGGAACCAGGGGATTTCAAACTATTTAAATTTCATACACACGTATTGAGTTCTGCTAAATGCATAACTTAGGAGCGTTTCAAGGGACTTTGGGGCCCGGGGCAATGGGGACCTGGAGGGCCCCTCATAGAACTACTGTTAAACGAGCCGCAGCAAAAACATGTAAAGATTTCAAACGCCGAAATTTGCCACAGTGGTAATATTAAAAAAATTGCTTTCTTATTGATTTTCAAGTTACTTACTTTTATAAAAACTGGGTATTGTAATGACACTCTTTTTTTTCTTCAAGTCCCCAGAATAAATAACTGTTTCAGAGTCATTTCTATAGACCTGCGTTGGTGCAGTTTATTTCTTCAACCACATTTACAATAGACATTTCACAAGAAACAGGAATAAATCAATACATCATTTTTACAGCATAAGAAAAACAAAATCATACAGTCATCTTTAAATATCTATTCATCTTCTTTTAATAGTTTAAACTTTACGTTTGTCATGATTTTGCCTCATTCCAGCACGTTAACCGACAAACTTCACACAGGAACAGAGACGTCGACCAGAAGCTCCTGTTTTCTTAAATCTAACCACAATCCAGGACTCACACATTTCACTTGTTAGGTTTCGGGGAGTAAACCACAGTAATGACCAAACATGCCGACAAAACCTCGCACAACAGAACAGAAATAAATATGTTATATAGAGACTGACACCGAGAAAAGGAATGTTTTCATGTCTGCTTTGACGAGCTGAAGGTCAGACGATGCTCATCGGTGATTAGTTGAAGTTAATTAAACTTCAGCTCTTTCATGTTCCCCGTTCCTCTATGATCAGTCTGATCATAGAGAGGCGGTTGGTGTTCGAACACCACAAACAACACACTGTGTTGTCGGGTTTAGACAGTGAGAGGCGACTGTTTGAAAGTCAAATCAAATCATTTACCTTGTGAGCTCATTAAAACAAGCACCAACCACCTGAGCCGATTTTCCTCTTGTTAAACTTTGTATTTAAGTAGATTATATGTTTTATTTTTTAAGCAACGATGAGCCTGACGGGGAGTCACATGACAACAAACTAACTCAGGCGTCCAGAACCAATTCGCACCTACGAGTGAAGAATGGACAAAATTTAGCATCAATCTTTAACACCAAGCTGTGAGCAGAGACGAAAGACTGAATGAAATGCTGATGGGAGGAGGAGGAGGATGGAGAGAGGGAGGAAGAGAAGGCTTAAAAGATGGGAATGTAGTTGTCGATCTTGGCGCGGTGCCGCTGGGCGATGCACTCTGCGATCCACACGATGTTCCTGCACTCCTGCTCCTTCAGCTTGACGTAGGCGTAGAAGACGCTGAAGTGGAACTGGTTGAGGAAGGCCAGCTTGTTCAGCTTCACCTGAGAGGCAACACGGGGACAAGAGCACGAGGAGATGAAGTACACAAAGAGCACTGAGCATAGAGTCACAAACACACACCTTCTACAGCAGCAGACACGTGTCAATATGTCTTCACCCATTGTTCTGCACACCGGCGCCTCCACCAATTCAGTGCCCATTTTATTACACACACATCGTCCACGCGTTTATTAAACTCAGGGAATTTAATCTGTCAAATATCATTAACTTCACTACTGTACTTGACCCTTTGAACAATCTTAATTTTAATAAGCGCCTCAGCAACAAGTGTGTTTGTGAAGGAGAAGCAGTCGTTCTAAAATGTCTAGTCAGGGACTTCAAATTGAGACGGACAGCGTGAAGGCTCCTTCACCTCCTCCATGTTAGCGAAGGCGACATGGACAGAGCTAAAAGGTCCAAGTAGCAGATTCGGTCATTTAGTTACTTCACATAACTTTCGATGATATAGAAACGGGCTGAGACGTCATGATTGACAGATGAGATCAATGCTACATTAGCATGCTAACAGTGACAAAGCTAACTAAACCTGACAGTCATCAGATGCAATGTTGACCATGGACATGGTCACCATCTTAGTTTAGCGTGTTAGCACGATAACGCGTCAACACTGGTCTGGAGCATTGAGTGTTTCTAAAGATGGACGACATGACAGCTGCCACAAGTGATGCAAAACCATCTGGACTGCCCCCTAGAGGCACGCTGCAGTACAAGTCATAAACCCTGGCTCCTACATGGTAGTGGATGGGACATGGGCTAAATAAAAATGTCAGAATTACACACCAAGTACATTTTCTCAAAGATGGTGTCAGCTGTTACTGGTAATTCTTATCAAATTAATACGTGTTCCATGTGTTTGGTTTTAAATTATTCAGGCATCTATTAGTGGAATCAGGCTCCAGACGACTCCAAGATAAGATGGCGACCTCTGTGTTTTGGCTGTTTTGCACAATGGGAAGACGCAGAGATGCGTTGTTTATATTTACAGTCAACCAGTGTTAATTTTGGCAGCTATTTTTGATTTAGTCTTAGTCTTAGTCTTTTGACGAAAATGAAAATTAGTTCTAGTCACATTTAGTCATTTTTATCCTTCTTAGTTTTAGTCTAGTTTTAGTCACATTTAATAGCCACATTAAACGCCTTTTCTATAAAAACATATAGCTGCAGCCTAATAGCTTAAAAATATATATTTAGTTTTAAATGTGAAAACAAAAAGGGAGAGCAGGTCAGACTGGAGGCGAACACCGAAACTGGAGCTCGGTACAAACGACCTGCAGCTTCTGCTCTGATCAAGAAGCTGTGGCGCTGATCTCTGAGCAGCTGAGACCAGAGAAACTCTGTGTTTTCACTGTTTCCATAGTTAAGAAGCAGTCGGTCACTGAGCGGCTGCTCCACGAGAACGCGCTCTGCTTTCACTGTGTCTCTCTGAGCGAGTGAGCGGGGCGGGGGGCGGAGCTACGGACCGGTGCGCTATCTGGGAGCGCACAGGCACACACACACACACAGACACACACACTCACAGACACATTCGCCCGCTCCTGATACTTCATGACGGCCTGATACGATGATGTTTTAAAAATGATTGTGACTTAGTCAACCACCAACATTTTCGTCTCGTCTCGTCAACGAAAGTTAAAATAGATTTAGTCATAGTTTTTATTTTCAAAGATCAGTTTTCGTCTCGTCTTCGTCATGGGAAAAGGGTCGTTAACGAATATTTTTCGTTATCGTTTTCGTCAACGAAATTAACACTGCAGTCAACATGCATCGTGTGTGATGATGATGTGTGTCACCTCGTGCTCAAAGAAGCGATCCTCCAGTGTTTTATCTCCAGGGTTGCTGCCGGCGCCTTCAAACAGCAGCTTGTACTCCTGAGGACGTGGAGAAGTTCAAACACAGACTAATGATTAAAAACAAATGAGGCTGGATTCACTTTTTCCGCTGGACTGTACGAAAACTACTAATAACATCTCAGGAGCTGTGGTTTATGTTGAAATGCTCTGCTGATGTTTACAGGACAAATGGTTTTGGACTTACAGGATAGAAATCAGCAACGGCCTTGACCTGCTCGTAGTCGTCAGCGCGGGCCAGCTGAGCAAGGCCTTCTGGGTAAAGCTTGCCACAGTGGGGGAAGAGCTTGGCCCGGTCCTCCTTGGACAGCTCGGTTCCGAACGAGTTGATGGTGATGATGAAGGCTCTCCTGTCGGCTTCGAACTGAGGCAGAGACGAGAAGAACAACCTGAACTGAGACTTTCATCCACAGACAAACACACTGAGCTCATTTCTATTGACGAATCCACCGGTGAACTTTACGCCCCCCTGCTGCTCATATATAAACTACTAGAGAAATGTGAATTCATCTGTAGCAACAGGGCAGAGACTCACCTCCAGAATGGGACACATGGTGTCTGCTGTGGTTCCTCCAAGGTTAGAGCAGAACTTATAGAACGCCTCCAGATAAGCCTGAAAGGTCGAGGCACCAAATGAAGGAAACTCACACGACAATTACAACAATAATAATAATATAATAATAACACATGTTCGATCCTTTAGTGTTTTCAAAATAGCTTTAAACAACACCTTCAAATAAAAAAGCTATATCTGTTTTCAAATCAAATTGTCAGTTAAAATAGCTTATTATTAAAAATATGATCTCAGTGGTGCAACCAACACATTTTATATCAATTACACAACATATTACAAATTGCAAGGTGTAAATATTCCAGTTTTTTGTTGGGATCTTTGGTAATTTATATATTATTTATTAGGATTTTTCTCATATTTGTCTATTTTCTCTCAATAAAATCACAGATATCTCGTAATTGCATTTCACATCATCCTTCCTTGGCTTCTGTAAAGCACTCGGAAAATACTTCACAATGATCATACGATGTTTTACCTTGTATAGTGTGTTACGAATGATCTCAATGTTCATCTCGTCCAAGTCCTGTTCAGATATACAGTCCTGGAAGAATGCAGCTGAAAAGAACATTTACATCAAATCAACAGAAGGTCACTGAGAATGATTCTATAAGCTTTGGTGCATCTCTTGTTCAGGATGTAACATTACAACTCAGTTTTCAAAATGTCTTAGGAAGTGAGCGTTTGTATGGAGCCACATACCCAGGGGCGTGTCCACCAGGATGGCGTTGTACAGCTCGGCGGGGGTCTGGGCGATGTTGACCGCCTCCATCTGCTCGAAGCTGCCCAGCGGGTGACACTTCGGCACCAGCTCAGAGATGGCCCTCTGGTGCAGAGTGCCCGTGATCAGCAGGATGACGTTATCGATCATGTAGCTGTACCTGAGGAGGAAACAGAGTCGAGGGAACAGGAGAGGATTTGTTGTGACAAAGATATAAAAACTCAACTCATCTGTGTGGAGCTAGATCCATTTCCTCATTTCGGTTTTCTCGTAAAAATGAACATTAACATTCTACCAGCATGTAGCGATTGTATACCAGAAATTCATCATATTAAATTCCCTCCATTGGTCTAAATTAATTCCATTACAATATTAAATAACTTGTCCCTGTAACCCAGAGCTAGAAACAAGAATTCAATCAAGATGTAAAACTGTCACCCAATCCTGATCTTGATTATCACCGAACTTTAATGGGTTCTTCCCTGAACTGCAACACATCTTTCCACCAAGTTTCGTGCTCATCTGTCGTTATTATGTAATGCTGCTACCAGTCAGATAGAGAGCACATCTCTCACCATGTCAAAGCAACACTTCCCATTAGTTATCCAAACTGTGGCGGGCAGTTTCATAATGAAGCCAAAAGATTTGAGACTTCTCATATTGACATAAGAGATGTCTGACTTGGTGTTTTGCTGTGTTGTGTAGCCCTGGGCAGAGCTGATTGCCACATGCTTGCAGTGTAGTGTTAGTCATAGCTACAGCTGCAGTTGTGTGCGTCCCCACAAATGGATTTAATGCTGATTAACCACAATCTGTAACCTGTGAGAGAAATGTGTGCATCCAACCCACTACCAGCACAGAATGAATGAACTCTGTGGGAACAACGCAGAGAAAGTGAAACCGAATTCCTAGATCCGGCCTTTCATCTGGATCCAAATTGTATTAATTTTCACCTGAACCAAACCACATCCTTCTGTTGCCTGGTTATTCAGGAAGTATATTTATTTGTAATCCTGCAAACGGACAGAGTGGAAACACAACAATATATTTATTGCCTAAAGCTTACGTGATAAAGTCCATGAAGCTGGCCAGTGGCTCGTACGACTGGTTCCTCATGTGGCGAAACTCTACCACCATCTTCTCCTTCAGCTTGTCATCAATGACGGACACGGTCAGAGGAGACGCCTCATTGGCCAGGAAGCTGCCGTAGTCCGTGCTCTGCAGGTGGAGCTTCAGGTCTGCAGTGGACACACATCAACATTACACATGATTGGAGAGTTTCTGATCAGTGCTCGTCAAACACATTCTTATTTTACGTTTAGGCACAACAGGGATCTCTCTCTCTCTCTCTCTCTCTCTCTCTCTCTCTCTCTCTCTCTCTCTCTCTCTCTTAAATATTTAAGGTCTTAAGTGCCTTGATATAATGTATGATGTGACTTAATTGATTTGAATCCATCACATTTCATTGTCAGCTATTTTTGAAGCAGTCACACTGAATGAAATCTTATAGAAACAAGTTTTGTTGATAAATATTATAACAATTGAATACGTTATTATATAATAATCTGCCACTACACACAATTATCGTTCACACTGGGTGTAATCAGTGAGAATAAATGTCCTGTGTGGCTGATAGGATGTTTCACTCGGTGGCTTTGGTGATGTACACGTGAAACACTTTTTAAATACATGTTGTTGTACAATATAAATACACAGAGATGATCGTATACAGGTCACATGTCTGCCGCACTGTAATAACTACAGTTTAGTGCAGAGAGGTCACAGATATCTTGATCTTGAACTGCTCGTTGAATCATTCACTGAAGCTCAAGCAGCAGAGACATGTTCCCTCACAGTAACGGGAACCAAGTGAAACCTCTTCCTGCTAAACTCTCATTTCCTCTTCTTGAAGAAAATCTCCATTATTGATCCATAAATGACACAACACTGGATTTAGCTGGGGTTAGCATTATGCTAGGTGGTGCAGCTCAGCGTAAAGAACGACATTTTTACAATATAAAATAAAACTACAACAGATGACTGATGTCAGACTCGATGACTGGAGGAGTTGAATTCACCGTAAAACCCAATGTTGTGTTGTTATATGTTATTAAACGATTAAACGCGACATAGGCGTTGATGCACAGGCGCTAACGCCAGCTGAGGTTAGCCCGTGGGATTAGCCCCGGTTGGCTAGCTAATGTTTTAGCCGCTAGCTGTGCGCGAGCTCACCTTCCAGGGTCTCGCACTGGACGAGGTTCAGGTAGTCCGCTTGGGACAGGATCCCGGCCTTGAAGCCCCGGACCAGCCCCTCCAGGTACCCATTGTCCACGTTGAAATACAGCTCGTTGAAAGGCATCCTGTCCGGCGTCAGATCCGAGTCCGCTGCGGGAGGAAGAACCGAGATGCTAACGTTAGCATCAGCTGACTGGACCACGTGACTGTCACCTGACCAGTCATCTGCTGTCACTGCATGAAAAATATCAGAGAATATATATATATAAAATAATATCAAGGAATATATATAAAATAATATAAAAGCAATATTTTATAACTTAAATCTATCAGGAGCAGGTGTGATTCTACTGATTCACAATTTAACTTTGGTTTTGAGTGACTGGGTCAAATATGGAAGAAAAATCGGGAGAAATCTAATTTTTTTAATATATTATTATTCATATGAAGTCTAAGCAGACCTCAAATCTACCAGAACGAGGTGTGTCATGTTTATCTAGGGCAATAATATGAAATTAATATGCACAAGGCCTTTAGAGATAGATAATAATTAATTAATAATTAAGTTAATAATCATCCCTTCTTATCTGATTCCAACTTTTCTTATATAAGTTGATATATATATATATATATATATCACATGCCCACGCACGCACACATTCCTGTATGCCATTTATATGTATGTACACGTTTTGCTCAATATGAGCCCTCAAGTAAAGCAAGAGGAAGACGATTAAGTTGTTAGGTTATGACAGTCATACAAATTATTACCTAGTCTTGTATAACAAATGTAATAAGCAGAGACAGAGTGTGTGCATGTGTGTGTGCGTGTATGTGTGTGTGCATGTGTGTGTGTGTGTGTGTGTGTGTGTGCATATGTGTGTGTGTGTGTGTGTGTGTGTGTGTGTGTGCATGTGTGTGTGTGTGTGTGTGTGTGTGTGTGTGTGTGTGTGCGTGTGAAAAAAGACAGTAATAAATCCTAAATTGAGATAATTAAATATTACATGAGACAGGCGACAGTCAGCGTATGCTGCAAGTATCATGCAAAATATTTTTAAAATAAATGAAAAGTTTAGAAAACACCATCCTTTGCCTTGATAGTTCTAGTTTAGGCATTTTGGTCTGTACAAGGATAATTGCAGAGGTGGAGGAAGGACTCTTACTTTGCTTTACTTAAGTAAAAGTACAAACGAAAAGGTAAAAGTGTACTGAAATAAAAGTTTACACATTACTTTGACAAGTAGCAGTACTTGTATGATATGATTACATCAGAGTCTCTGTCCTGCAGCGATCTCTGTGCCCGGAGATGAACTCTATGTCCTGAAATTAACTTGAGTTCTGGTATGAAATAAATAAAACCAGTAAATAGATGCAGTCCATTGGGGGAAATTATTCCAGGATGCAGAGATTAACAGATTTGAGCAGAGTCCCCCCCCACATTCACCTTAACCATCACAACTGAATGCCGAACCCTAACTTTCACCTAAACCTAACTTTTCCTTTATAACAGGAATAGTTCCCACTGCTCCCACATCATCTCCTGAAACTTGTTACTGGTAATAAGTGTCTGATTTCTGTGACCATTCACGGAGCTTGAAACAAATTGGAATTTATGTGAAGTTTGTCACTGACAGGATGATGAGACTGACCCGTGACGTCAGCAGAGTGACAGAACACTGCCTCCTTTTGGTGGAAATAAAGACACACATTTATTTTTTGTGATTTTATTGTGGAAATAGTCCAGTGTAGAAATTAATACACAGTACATTGATTTGTAGTCTAGAAAAAAGGAAAACCCACAAAAAATCCAAGACGTTTGAACCAGGCTTAATAATGTTATTGATTATTACTGTTAGAACAAATTAGAATTGTTTATTTATCTCGCTGCTGATGCTCCACACCCAATGAGCATTAAATGGAGCTTTTACTGAATATTTAAAAAAAGCTTTCACAATTCATGAATGATCCATCCCAGCAAACATCAGCCCCTCGATTTGTTTCATGCCTGGTTCACTGCCTGGTAGTTCTGAGGAAACCCATCACCCAATCAAAACGAGAAAATCATTAAACAAAGATCTTTTTTTTTTTTTTCATCCTGCTGCTTTTGAACATTATTGTTGCTCTACATCAGAAATCCTGTGGAATTCTCTGGAGGTCGACACGTTCCTGGTTGGGGGAGAAAAAAAGATTTAATATTTCAACTCAGTTTCTACTTTGTTCTCCTTGTGGGATGTGTTTGTTGTGTCCTCACTCACGTTAGCAGTCTGACGGGTTTCAGTTTTCAGGCGTTGCATTTGTAAAGTGCGTTGATGCGGGCGACGTCATTGGAGCTCATGGATGTGGCCCGTCCAAAGTCCAGGTTGGGGTCGCTCCTGGCCACGATGGTTGGCTTCCTGTTCTTGCTGAAGGCGTATCTTTGAAGAGGAACCAAACACAACATTATTGGTTTTGTCTTAGTTCATTTGCTCTGTTGTTATTCACTGACATTAGAAAAACACATTCGCTGCATCGGTGTTGATCCTTATGCTGCAAGGCGGGTATTGTATATGCGTGAAAATAATTTGATCAGATTCAAGAAACAAGTAAATAAACAAAACACAAAATCTGTTTAAAAAATGCGTCTCAGTCAAGTAGCTTCAATGGCGATGATGAACAAACCAACACTTACTTGCTGTAATGCATAACAGAGTTGAAGTCGTAGGGAGTCCCCAAGTTGTTAGTCTGCTCTTTATCAAAGTTGTGTTCCTTTCCTGCAGAGGGAGATAGACATTTTTTTAAATTAAACTGAGTTTTTATAATTTTCACCTTTTCTTCAGTATTTAACCACTCTGAGAGAAAGTATCTCCACAAGTATTGAATGGATTATTTGGTGCAGATATTCATGATCCCCAGAGGATGAACCCTAATGGGTTGGATGGCATTGCTAGAAGTATTGTAGCAGCGGTTGAAAAACTGTTAAATGTCAGGGAAAACTATCGTACATAAGTCGTAGACAAGAAAATAAAGATTAGAACAATAAATCAAAACAGCAAATGTTAAGACGGACAAATCCTTGACTCCGCCCACAAATCTTACCATGTGAAAAAAACACCTAGATAAAAATTATTTAAAAAACGCATATCATACTGGTGAAAAATGTCAAGCTCAACCTCTGATTCGCTGTCGGTGTATTATACATCTTCGGAGTATGATTGGCTGGAAAGAGGCTTTGATCCATATTCACGTACGACATCACAACAAGCGTAAACACAGACGCAGGATCCACATTCTATATACTGATTGTTAGAACTTCTAAATTATGAGATTATAGGATGTTATCGTTTCTTGGCATTATTGATTGTACATCGTGCAAAGGGGGAAATGATAGTACAAATGCTATTGCCGTACGTCTGGCAGTGTTACGATCTACAGGGCTAGTACTCAGGATATGGAGACTCGTCCTCCACCTTCATTTACAGTCTGTGGCACAAGCAGATGAAATCGGCAGCGTGGAATGAAGGTTTTTGTGGATGAGCTCACCTGGAATAATGTTCTCGGTGAGAATCTGAACGGATCTGTCCCTGTCGGAGCGGACCTGCTCGTGGTGGAAGCCCAGAGCGTGGAGGACCTCGTGCTGCACTGTGCCTGTGTACAAACAGCCGTTTCTCTGCAGGGAGATAGCCTGTCCTCTACTCTGACGGCCCACGTACGACCAGCACCTGACACACACACACACAGGGAAATTATTGTAAGAGACATATAGAAAAGTTAAAGACAAGAAAGAGGTCACATTATCCATTTGGCTTTTAAAAGGAAACAAGTGTTGTCTGATCTTAAACCTTTTTTTAAGACAACATCCTGTTTCGATCCCTGCCGAAACCATTACAAACAGAAACTTGTTCCCTGACCTGACTCTACTGTGGCTGAGACCGAACGTCTATTCTCAACCTGCTTGTTTGGAATGAGCTGTTTGTTGCATGTGGTGACGCTGGATGCAGCTTTTCTCTCAGAAACTGGAAGAGTGACCTGCAGTGACTGCGCCGCTGGAAATAAAGACGCCATTCGAGGTTCGCTGAAGCTCAACTCAGTACACAGCACCTGAGTGTGTGTTCCTACCCAGATCCAGAGTAGAAGTGGAGGTAGTTCGTGTGATACGAGCGTCTCCACACGAAGCGAATGCATGTGGAGCTGTGGAAGGTCAGCAGGCTTTTGATGATGATGTTGCGCTCTGCACGGGCTGTGGAGACAAAGTACAAGCTGCGTGTTCTAGACCATCCTTCAGAGTACAGTAACTTACATTCACAGTTTTTCAGATCATTCTTATTCAATTCAAAATATCTCTAACCACAGAACTTAGTGATATGTCAGGATTTCATTGGGAAAAAGTCAATATGAGAAGATAATCTTTGTTTGAAGTTCTAATGTTATTGGAAAAAGTCAATGTTATGTGTAAGGAGCTGTAATTTAATACGGGAAACTTAAATAATATGAGAATAAAGTAGTAAAATAATGAGAAAAAAGTAAATATTATGAAAATATAGGCAGTATTACGAGAATTAAGTTATTATTTGTTGGGAAAAAGTCAATAACATGAGTTGATGTCAAAATTCTCAATTTTAACGCAGGTCATAGCCTGATCTTCTGATATTCCTCTTCTAAAATGACATGAAACCTAAATAATAATAAGTAAACTCTGGAGTATAAGAAAGTACAACTACAATAGTGTGATTGAGATAAATCTGAGGGAATGTGAGATGATTAGTGGAAGAAAAAAACTAGATATGAAATACATTGAGAAAAAGTAAAAGCATCTCAATAATAAAGATGTACTTAGACAACGCGTCTTTTCTACTGAAGGATTTAGTTTTTGTGTGATAATCTCTTTTCGACCACTATGGAACGTTTTTTAGTTTTTACTGGAAACAAAGCTGAGGTTCACCAGACTGTTTTTTGTGGATCAGACTCACTGTAACCGGAGGAGATGACCACAGGCACGTAGACAGCCCTTCTTGATTTAGGCCACGCGCAGCCAGTGGCTGTGCAGGGGTCTGCGTTCCTCTGGGAATTCAGCTTAATGTCGCCAAAGACCAGGTTTGCTGAAGAACAACGACACAGACACTTACTATTTAAACCAGGAATCTGGAGGTTTACACATTTTTTAATTTATATACGAAAACCAAAGATCGATCTAACTTTTTTCACTGCTCAAGTATCACGTTATTTCAGTCATCAGGTTTTTCTATTTAGGGCAGAAAAGTTGGACAATATGAAATTATTTCTCACTTAAGCCCTCGTTGACTTTTTCCAGGACATCAGAGACTCCAGGAGTTTCGTCTGCAGGTCGACACAGAAAATATCAGAAACAAGTGGCAGCAGAATCATTTTTACGTTGACACGTGGAAAACTCTTCATTATTAAACTCACCCAATTGATTTGCTTCATCAGCTGCGTACTGTTACACAAAGACACAACGTTACTCATCAGATGCTGTTTGTAAATCTCATATCTGACATTGTGGAGGTTCCTTTACGGACCCTTTGCAACAACTTTCCTTCAACTTAAAGGCTCATTAATAAACAACTCAATTATTTCTCAGACACGTCGTCACCACGCTCATAACAGAGATGATTTTGATCTCAGCTGATAATGTGAAGATGCCAGGTTTTCACAGGACAGCGTAACATCATGATCTCACTGTTGAAACTTACCGCAGGGATGGAGAAGAAGAGGAGGAGGAGGAAAACAGGCGTCATGATGCTGCTTCTCTCAGGTTGACGTTCAAAATCTGAAAATACACAGAAAATAATCAGTGTTTGAGGAATAAATCAGATGCAAATAAGTTTGTTGAGAAACAAAAGACCAGAGGAGTTTACCTGTTGTTCCAGGAGTCTGGAGCGGTGTGAAGGCTGCTGCTCGCATCCTCCCTCTTTATAGGCCGCTCTTACAGGGTGTGGCTGAGGTTTCATCCGCAGGCACAATATGAAGATGCTCATCTTGAAAATCTAAATCATAATGTTTTAACCAGCAAATTGAAAAAATCCAGTGGTGGAAGATGTTTTTCAGATTCGCAAGTAGAATTTAATACACAAACATAAAAGATACATATCAATATACACAACAATATAAATGGATTTGTAATGAAGTACCTCAAAGCACAGTGAAGGTACTTTGTTCATGTGGGGAAGTGTAATCTTTAAGAAAACATGCATCACATGTTTTGTGTGTAAAGTCTTTCAATTGCATTTAGCTGCCACGTGACTGCGTGAGATTGCATAGACAAATAATTCCAGCTGAGTCTCAGTCGAGGTGGAAGAACAACATTTTATCAATGAACCCTCCGGCTTGTTGAGAACCAGATCTGCGGTAGGCAGGACTTTCGTTGACACGCATCTTGTTTCTCAGAGTTTTAACTTGCCTTTCTTGACGTTAAAGCCTGGACTCTTTCTCTGAAACCAGAAACAAGAAACTCACGCATCGTTTGGCACTTGTCAAGTGTGTTGTCTTTAGACAGGACAATGTGTGAGAAGGGATGAGTGACTTCCACTGACAACCTGAAAATGGCTTATTGTTCACTTTGTTAAAGGGGCAGTTGAGACAAAAACGAGGAAACATGTTTTATTTACAGAAGCATCTCGTAAACCGACATGAATTCAAGGCACAAGTTAACAATATACAGAGAGAGATTTTACCTCAGAAAGGAAAATCTATCGAAAGGATTATCTACTCAACTCATAAATAAAAAAGCTCAAAAGTTAATATGAAGATAAATTTTAATGACACATACGTGAATGTGTCACAGTATTTCAAGAATGGCTGCAACCACCAATTTTTTTCATTTGAAGAATTTTGTTGTCTTCGTCTCCAGTTTTTCAACGTTCACAACTTGACAGGAAAGTTGAGTTCTGAGAGTTTCACAGGGGTCGAGGTTAGTTCCGGCAGAAATGTATTACGAAATCAAGCGACGATGATGATTCTGGTGCTGCCTCGTTAGACCATGAACAAACAAATCTCCTCCAGTTAATCTGTTAACCAGGAAACACTCTGTTCTGACGTTCCATATGATTATGATCAACAGAAGTGTGTACAGTAGCCATTGTTACAACAAGACCCATCACTCATCACACTATCTGGAAGCTCTTAAGATAAAGAAAACTCACCTGCGTTTAAAAATAAATTGACGCTTTACAAAGAAGATTATGTTCTATGGAATGTTGCGCGGCTGCATGGTCACACGTTTGACTTATAGATGCTGGGTTGGTCAGTTGATCATACAAGTTCTACAGTGAAGGTTTCTTACACTACTACTTACATCCCAGTGTCTACTGAACCAGCTAAAGATGATCATGTGGAATCTGTATTGTGTGCCGAGATGTTGGCAACTGTGTCCCAATGCAGGGGCTGCATTCTTCAGAGCGTGCGTTTGAAAACCAACAGCATTACGTTGGCCAGACTGGACCGTCCCATTTTGAAGCTTCCTGCATGTGCGCTTCATTTCATCCCAGAGATATGAAGGCTCCAACCGCTGGATCCTTTTCTGGACCTGAGCTAACCCAGGATTCACATCCCAAGAATTGTGACATATCTTATATCTTGTGTCTTTAATGCTCATTTGGGAGCTTCTGGTTTTGGAAAAAAAAAACTGGTCTTCCTGTTACAGGCGGTTCAAACAGGCCCATCTCAAACTCTATTACTCATGATACTTATCAGTTCGCCTATATCCTTCCTACAGAGAAAATGTGAATCTGTGTTTGTGGCATCAACAAATGTTGGAAAAAAAAGGAAAATCGATTTCTTTCAGTTCTCTCCTGAAAGTGCTGGCCCCAGTTAACATTGAAATCTGTGTGGGAGGTCAAAGGTTCATATTTGGGAGATTGACCATCTGGTGACCTGGTGTGATCAGAACAACCTGGAGCTCAACGCTCTGAAAACAGTGGAGATGGTTGTGGACTTCAGAAGGAACCCAGCCCCACCCACCCCCATCACCCTGAGAGACGCCCCAGTCGTCACTGCGGAGTCCTTCTGCTTCTGGGCACCATCATCTCCCAGGACTTCAAGTGGGAGCTGAACATCAGCTCCATCACCAAAAGAGGACAACAGAGGATGTACTTCCTGCGGCAGCTGAAGAAGTTCAACCTGCCAAAGACAATGACGGTGCACTTCTACACCTGCATCATGGAGTCCATCCTCACCTCCTCCATCACCATCTGGTTCGCTGCTGCCACCGCTAACGACAAAAGGAGGCTGCAGCGTATCATCCGTTCTGCTGAGAAGGTAATCGGCTGCAATCTGCCATCTCTACAGGACCTGTTTGCCTCGAGGACCCTGAGGCAAACAGGTAAGATGGTGGCTGATCCTTCCCACCCGGGTCACAAACTCTTTGAGGTTCTTTCCTCGGGCAGGAGGCTGCGGTCCATCAGGACCAGAACCTCCCGCCACAAGACCAGCTTCTTCCTGGCTGCAGTTGGCCTTATCAACAAGGCCCGGGACCCCCACCTGACTCTGACTTTTATTCCGCCCCTCCCCCCACACCTCAAGGATGAATTAAATTAACACATTATATTATATTATATTATTCTGCATTATATTGCATATTGTAGTCTGACACTGTTTTTTGCATCTTGCATTTCACTTTTTACTTCACTTTTTATATCTTTTATCTATTATATATATTTTATTTAGATATGTTTATGTCTAAATAAAGTTACTTTGTAAAAGGAAGTAAATAAGAAGTTAATAGTGAGTAAATATATATTGTCTCTTTTTATTGCTTTTCTTATGTGTGTTATATTTATTGTGTTTTTATGTTTTTATGTTTCTATGTTCATTGTATGCACCAATAACCAGAGCAAATTCCTTGTAGGTGTAAACCTACGTGGTAATAAATACTTTCTGATTCTGATTCTGATTCTGATTTGAGGTTCATGGCATAAAATATCCTCATCGTATGACAGAGGACACTTTTATGATGTGTCTATATGTAAGAGCTTTGTCTTTCGGTTTGAGAGCAGGTGAGTGTTTGTAATTTGCTGAGGCTTTCTGAACGCATCAGACATTTTGATTGGGAACAATTCTATGCCTCTTTTCAGTCGATCCAATGTAATGAATTGTTAAGTTCAAGTCCTTTCTTTTAGATGTACATGCATTGGATGGCTTTGGCGCTGGAGGTAGGGCGGGTCGTCAACCAGGGTCGTTTTTTTTTTATAACCGGCTTCTCAAGTGCACTTGCCAAGCTGCATACAGTAGATTTTTCACGTCAGACACTTGAGCACATGATGAATAGGTGTGTCTGAGCAATGGATCATGGTGTCACTCAAACTTACAGAAGCACAGAAAAGCTTTTGTGTCTTTCTGTGACGGGCTACTGAGGGTTATGTAAGGAGCATGTTTACAACTGTCAGCTGTGTGGCAACATTTCTGGGTGAAGGGCTGAGAACATTAGAACAGAGACAGTACAAACCAGAAAAACAGCACCTATCCTCTGTACAAATGCGTAAAACATTTCACACAAAGCTGAAGGTAGCACAACACTCACTGTTGGCTCCTTAACGTCATGTGTGGGGGATCAAGGAGGATGGCTGCATGTATGAACGTTGGTTTCAGGTTTGATCAGATCCCGAATATTGGACCAGTAAAAATCAGTTGGGAGCAGTTCGCCCCATGATGAGTGTTGAGCATGTCCGCACCACAACCATGGACGTTAATCCCTGGAGCTGCTTTCAGACTGAACTCCAGATAATCTCTTGAAACTAGTCTGAGTCAGGATGAAAAGGAGGAGCCTTGCTCGTAAAAAGACCTTGACCAGGACATCAACTTAGAAAGATAATAGAGTTTTGGTGATGGTAAATGGTTTTGTATTTATATAGTGCCTTTCTAGTCTTGATGACCACTCAAAGGGCTTTACAGTACAGTTTTACATTCAAACACACATTCACACTATTCTATTCGCAGCACTTTGATATTCTATCGGGGGCCATTCAGGGTTCAGCATCTTGCCCAAGCACACTTCGGCATGCAGACGGGTCAGACTGGGGATCGAACTGCCTACCTTCAGGACAACCACTCTACCCCTCAGCCACAGCCGTGATGAGGTCCGACGCCGGTGTGGATGTGTTGATTTTGCTCGATCCCACTTTTACCGAGCTTTATTTGTAAGATCCAAACCCCGATGACCCGGTTGATATTGCCGGTGACATTTGAGCCTTCTGCTTTCAATCAGCAGCAGGGTGCACTGCGGCCAACGTGACCGATTCTCAAACCTGGAACCGCTCATCATGCCACTCTGCGCTGAGTAAGACCTCATCATTCAGCACAGAACAATGGATCATCAGTCGAATCAGGGAAATGATAACAAGGGCGTACGCTTCCTTTCCAGTGATCCACATCATTTCTGCTTGTTGGTGATTTGTTGGGGGGGTGTACGATTGAATCAAGCTCAATGTACCCAGGATATGTTTTTATCATTGGGCTTCAATAAACCTGTCATTGGTCGTCCTGGATAACCTGTACAACCAGACTGGTTATCAACGGGCCCAGTTAACCTTGGTTTCCTAGCCGGCATTTTCCGAACTATGAATAAAGTTCTGAATATATTACAACAAGAAAAGCTGAATCCTGCGGGTGGAGTTGTTTTTATACCAGAGTAGAAGCTAAAGTTTTTAAGCTAATATTAATGGTCATGTAATGAATTGATTACACACTGTAACGCATGAAATTGCCCCCGAATAATTAACTTTGTTCAATGTCACTTTTGAATGTCACTAAAACTGGACTGGCATGAATCAGCGTTTTACTCTTTATTCATGTTTCTGATGCTGCTGCTCATAATTAACTCTGCTTCTTCTGCATGAACATGCTCGTAGCTCGCTCGGTAGACCCAGAGTCACATGACCAGTTGACCAGCTGTGTCCCACAGGTTATGCAGAACGACCAATGTTAGGTCAGTGAAGCCAGATAACGATCCTGAATGTAATGGTCTATACAACAGCACTAATGCCAATGAGAATACTGCAAAAAATGATAATAGTATTATTTAAGTAGTTAGGGTCTCTCTCTCTCTCTCTCTCTCTCTCTCTCTCTCTCTCTCTCTCTCTCTCTCTCTCTCTCTCTCTCTCTCTCTCTCTCTCTCTCTCTCTCTCTCACCCACCCACAAACACACACACACACACACACACACACACACACACTCACGCACACACACAGAGAGAGTCTTAAACAGACCTTTTGGATTAATTTAAAATATGATTTTATGTTTTATTTTGTTTTTTTTAACTGCTGTGTCTGGTTGTTTGACTTCCTGTCAGTGTGACTCCCCCAGTGTCCAGTTATCCAGTTCACCTTGCCTAACCTAATCCCTCCTGTGTGGCTCCTCCTGTTTTCTATACTTTGTTCTTTGTTTGACTTTCCATAAGCCTGATTTATTGTCATGACATATTCTTGTTTCTACAGAATACATTTTGAATCCTGAAATCCATGCACAAAAACACAGTAAGCTGCAGGTTAATTCTAAAATTAAAACAATCATAAAAGTTTAAAAGTTGACTTGAAGCTGGGGTCAATTTGTGTTTCACTCCCATCGATCATTATCATCACTGTTGTTCACTTTCTTTCTGCACTAATTAAAAAACTTGGCATACCCTGCCCTCTACTGGCCTGAACCATGTATAGCCCTTCAGCGCTATATCATCATACAGTATATAAACTATATATATGGGGACATTGAGGTATATTCATGATGTATATGGGGACATTGATGCTTATTTATGATGTATATGGGGACATTGATGTATATTTAGGACAAACGTGGGGACATTGATGTGTATTTGCATGTTTATGGGGACACTTCTCCTTTAACCCTCCTTGAAGTACAGAAGTATTATCAATTGTATTTAAAGTAATAGTACTAATAGTAGAAAGAGCGGAAACGTGGCACTACTTTAGAAATACTCCAAACGCTTTATCAATGTTAATTGTATATTAATCAATAGTTCGATGAATTTTTGTGTTCTATTGGGCACATGGCTATTTGGACCTGATGATGGTGCTAGATCAGAACTCAGGGCCTCACCAACGTTTAACCAATTCTTCCTGAGAATGATCATAATGTCTGAACCAATTCTCACCACAATCCGTCCAACAGCTGTTTACAATGTGTGAGAATCTTTAAAAACAGGTGAAGAAAAAAAAGTTCCCCAGGAATGTGTTTGTTGTCGTAACTCGGCGACAGGAGGCGGATGTGACTTATTCCCCGGTGAAAATAATATGGCTTCTGAAAATTCAGAAAGATTTTCCTCTCAATCCACTTTTTTGCTTAAAGTCAAAAATACAAGAAAGAAAACAACACAGCTCAGAAATTACCATAATTTAGTTTTTCTCATTTGCTCCTCTGGACGTCCTTCACTACGAAGCGAGTTCAACATACCCAGGATATCTTCCTGTTATCGAGCTTAACTTAACCTAACAAATACTAAAGGGAGTATGTGAATTATTGCTGAGAATATACTTTTTAAACAACCACAACAATAATGATGATGATGATCCTGGAGGGGAAAGATCAATTGATTCCATCTTCAAATAAACCTTTCAAGAGATATTATATTTGTTTTAATTTGTAAGAATAAACATGTAACGTGACATATGCAACACTTGTGTGTGTGTGAGAGTATTTCAGGGCTTGAAATGGAGTCTGAAAAACAAGGCAGGTCATATACGTACAATTTACAATAACTAGGTTGGCAGAAAGATTAAACACCTACAAAGAAAAGTTGAAAATATGAGGAAACAACGGTGAGTTCATCAGAAGCAGGATGAGTCAAACAGAACAATGAATAGACATCACACCACAAACAATGAAGGCGTTATAAAATGCAGGAGCATCACAATCGGGTGGGGCAGAAATCTAAACAAACAAAGTCAAAGAGAAAATAGAATTTTCAATTAAATTATTACACCCATATTGTCAAGGCTCTTTTTAGGTCAACCCTGAAGATCTTATAGAGAAACTCAACAGTTCCAACAATAAGCACTAACTCATCGGTCCCGTCCGAATCCATTTCAGGTGATTCTCCCCCAGTGAGTGTTTCTGATGCAGAAAAGATGAACTCTCTTTAAAGGAGGCGGAGTCTACTACTGACCATCTGTGATTGGAGCATGATCTCAGGTTCTTCTCCTGCACATTGTTAGCAGCTCCAAACACGATCACTTCTTTTTACCAGATAACATCTGCAACCTGTGTTATCCACAGGTAACTGCTCTGTTTAATGACAAAGTAAAATCATATGGTGACAATGATTGTGGAAAAAAACAAGGTGTAATGTTTTTTACAACAGCAATAATGCCAATGATAATAGTAACACTTTAGTAGTGTCTCTCTCTCTCTCTCTCTCTCTCTCTCTCGCTCTTACACACACACACACACACACATACATACACAAACACACACACACACACACACACAGAGAGAGAGTCTTAAACAGACCTTTTGGATTAATTTAAAATATAATTTTATGTTTTATTTATTTTTTCTTAACTTGTATGTCTGGTTGTTTGACTTCCTGTTAGTGTGACTCACCCCAGTGTCCAGTTATCCAGTTCATCTGGCCTAACCTCATGCCTCCTGTGTGGCTCCTCCTGTTTTCTAAACTTTGTTCTTTGTTTGATTTTCCATAAGCCTGATTTATTGTCATGACATATTATTCTTTCTACAGAATACATTTTGAATCCTGAAATCCATGCACAAACACACAGTAAGCTGCAGGTTACTTCTAAAATTAAAACAGTCATAAAAGTTTAAAAGTTGACTTGAAGTTGGGGTCAATTTGTGTTTCACTCCCATCGATCATTATCATCACTGTTGTTCATGTTTTTAGGGAGTTTGTGAATAAGTGCTGAAAATATTCTTCATAAACAACCACAACAATAATAATGATGATGGTGATCCTGGAGGGAAAAGATCAATTCATTCCATCTTCAAATAAACCTTTAAAGCGATATTATATTTGTTTTAATTTGTAAGAATAAACCTGTAACCTGACATATGCAACACGTGTGTGTGTGTGTGAGAGTATTTCAGGGCTTGAAACGGAGTCTAAAAAACAAGGCAGGTTGTTATTCAGAAAATATTCACATATACATTTTACAAGAACTCAGTTTGGCAGAAAGATGAAACACTTCGAAATAAAAGTTGAAAATATGAGGAAACAACTGTGAGTTCATCAGAAGCAGGATGAGTCAAACAGAACAATGAATAGACATCACACCACAAACATTCCAGGGAGCAGAAATCAAAACACATGTCAAAGTTAAAGTACACTGTCAAGTTCTTATCAAGATGCTGGGGACCCGCACCCAGGTCTGACCAACCTGTTGTGGGAAGGCCTTAGAAGAAGGCCTAGAGGTAGCCAGTAGCCAGTAGCTTTACCTTTAGCCTCAGGTGCCCTGTATCATGATTACAAGGCCAAAACACTCGATGACGCTGAGGTGCACAACTGAAGTTATGTCTCTAACATCTGCTGGTAGATCATATAAATCATAATTTTAGAGTTACTTGTTAGTAAATACAAAACAAAGCAAATTTCCACCAGAGTAGCTGCCTGTGTTTACAACATTAACATGACTGTGTGATGGCATCAATCAGATCCTAAGAAGGTGAACTTCAGATTGACTGTTGGGGTCAGATCTTTTTACTTTCAGAAAGGTGCACAGACCTTGCCGACCTCTGTGAGCTGTTCTCAAAACCCCCTCCTCAGCAGGATGCTCCTCATGCTATGTCAGACACCACAAGAAGGAATATCAATTCTCAAACATCATCAGTTGCTGCACCCCTGATGTTTTCATATGTACCCTCCTCTGCCTCATTCCATTGTTGCATGTCAGATCTCGGAGACCATCGTGTCTGGGGTAGTCGCAGGGTCCTTCTTCTCACCTCCTCACACTGCCACTCCTTCCACCCGGAAGGCGCGCCTCCTGTCGGGCCCCACATGAGCGGGTGCGGCTGCCGGTGGACAAACCTCTGTCTCCACACTGCCTGCGTTAGGGTGTGTCCTGGCAGAGGGATCCCTCACATCTCTCTGAGGTTTCTACGTTTTTCCCCCTGATAATGGGGTTTTGGGTATATTTTCCTTACGCCTGTTGAGGGTTAAGAACAGGATGTCACTGTTGGGACATGGTTTTTGTGCAAACCACAGGCCTCCCTTCAGTCAAACTTGAAACAAGGGAGCCGCATGTTCTGGAGTGAACTCAGTCTCCCAGAGTGCCACATGTTCCCTTTGTCTTAAGACAGTCAAGGAACTCAGTCTCCCAGAGGATGTAACAGGATGCTGCATGTCCTGGGATTTGGGTAATATCACACAAAGGTGTCAAGAACCTGGGGGGTCACTCCTATTGGTCACTCTGGTCCAAGACCTGTGAGGTCACCGGGGTCAATATAAGGAGAGGTCCGCCTAAAATCTCTCTCTTCTTCCATCACGCCGAGGGCGGAAGGCTGTCTCTCTCTATCCAACCCACAACCGGAGGTCAGAGGTGCAGCTCCCAGCTCACCCCTCTCAAGGAAATCTCCTCGCCCTTCAAGCTCTACAAAACTCCTCGTAGCGACGCGATGTCCTGCAGGAGAACTTCAACCAGCATCTGAGCACACGGCTCGACAGAATCGCGAATGCAGAACTCTACGACCACCAACCCAGGAGACGTCACAGAACTGCAACTGGACTGCAACTTCTTTTCCCCTTTCCCTTGGACTGGTAACATAATCTGGGCTTAATAATTATACTACGCTAAGCAAGACTGTTTATTTGATCGGTGTGTGTTTATAAGTTTGATATGTGTTGTGATATTGTGGCAACAAGTTATTTGAAAGTAATTGTTAGTTAGGCCCTTCATAGGCCTCCTTTGTAGGTCTCTCTGACTCTTGCATTATCTGATTAACATCTACACAGACACACGCATAGTCTCCACCTAGTTAAACCTACCCCCATAAAGCAACCTCAGAAGAAGGGGGGGGGGGGGCTCTTATCTTAGGGACCATTTTTAAAGCATGCTAATTTACATTCACACACACACACACACACACACCTCCTTGTTAGTTAGTTTGATTGTTTAGTAATTTGTGTTTTTATACTTTATTATGTTCATAATAAATGTTCTTCTTTCACAAATGTTCTGTCATTAATATTGCATAAGTGAATCTTGCCAACTGTTACACTGTTAAGAACTCCATAAACCTTCATTGTTCTTTATATAATCTTTAATGGTAAATTATTGAGATTTCTAATTGAACTAGATCTAAATGAGACTGATCTTAATCAATAAATTGGCTATCTTTTCCCTTCTATGAAGGGTGGTGCCCCGCGAGAACTTTAACCAATTAAAGTTATGATTTAATATTAATATTTTAAATATTAATGTTTTACATTTTATTTTGATAACCAAATTTATTGAGTGCCTAAAGGCACACCATTCTATGGTAACACTTTTTACGTACTATTGCACAACATCACACTCGTTAAGCCCTATGAAACAAATCCTGTTTTGTGAATATGGGCTATACAAGCAAAACATTTGAGAGATTAATATGTATGTGCATTGTAATGGCCACGCTGCGGCGGTGAATGGTGCACACATAGCAGATCTATACGTCAGGCTCCAATCTCGTGCAGTTTTGGGGGGTAACAAGTATTTGCTCATAACTCCCATCATTCCTGTGTAATCATATGGGGGAGTGATTTAAGTTGGAGCCTAGACGCCAAACACTAAACTTGTTGTAATGCTGCAATAAATGTTTGAATGTGAATTGTTTGACTGAAGTGTATTTTGTGGGACATTAGCCACAGGTTTCTGAGCGGAAGTTGACTGAGCTTAGAGAAGCTGACAGACCTGACAAGTTTTGCGGATTTGTTCTATTTTTGCGTCCAGAAAATCGGATTAAGTTTGTTACTGTGCTTTTTCTGCATGTGTGTTGTGAAATAAATACATGAAGACAAGGAAGGAGGAAATGATCTCAACATTTGTATGTGCAGTGCTGATTTAGCCGAAGCAGTAAGTGTTGCATGGAACAAAACAAGTTTGTCAAAGGTTTGTTGTTTAGATGATGGATGGATGAATACTTCCTTGTCTCTTACGAGAAATACATTTCATTCTCATGGTATACGCCTCCCATTAAAAAAAATTTAAGATAGAAGCTTTTCAAACTGCACAAACTGGATCAATGTTATCTTTACGCTCGAGGGACTCGAGAACACCAGTTCAACAAACTGTTGTCTTGTCATTGTGTTGCTTCACTGAACTGAACATGTGTGTCCTATGGAGCTGAAGTTAACACTGGGGTTTCTCGACCAGCTACAAGCTTGTTCAAGGGTGAAAGCTTGACACATGTGTCCTGCCACTGTTTTATAATGATACCAAAATAAATTCATACAACATAAATGTCTCTCTCTCTCTCCCCATCTCTCTCTCACACACAAACACACACACTGACCATCCGCACCACTTTTCTGCAGCCAGTAGAAACAGCAGAACTACTGGCTGCAGAACTACCCTCCCCCCTCTTCCAAGTAATATTTACACCGAGATCCCTGTAAATCTGTCCATGAATTTTGAGTTATTTAGTATACGCACACACACACACACACACACACACACACAAATGTTTGTTCTTCTATGAGGACATTCATTGGCATAGTGCAGTTCCTGGTCCCTTACCCTGAAGTCTTAACCCTCAAACAGAAGGAGACGATCAAAATGTCTCTGTGGGGCAGGGGTGTCCAAACATTTTATCCCGAGGGCCACATATAGAAAAAAATAAGAAGGTCTGGGCCACCTCAGGCTGCCACGCCCCCCTGCCCTGGAGCAGACTGTTGGCAGTGGGGGGGCGTGGCGGCGTTCTGAGGGACAGCTGCAATACAGTGGGCCATAGTCCATCACATTACATTTCATTTATCCAAAGCGACTTACAATAAGTTCATTCAATGGTACAAAAACGGAACAACTTTTTTTGAGGCGGGCCAATTTAAAATGGAGTTTGGACACCCCTGCTGTAGGGTCTATGCTTAAAATGAAAGTATAAGAACTCTCACACACACACACACACACAGGGGTGAGAACAATACACTGCAGCATAATAAACTTTTACTGTGAACCCGAAAAGCTGATACCTGGCAGCCAAGGCAGTTATAGTGACATTCCAAACTGACACTCAACAAAATGCCCCCCCCCCAGTGACAGTGATATATTATTAGTTACGAAATGAAAACCAGCCACACCCTGTGAGAGCGGCCTATAAAGAGGGAGGATGTGTGCAGCAGCCTTTACACCGCTCCAGACTCCTGGAACAACAGGTAAACTCCTCTGGTCTTTGATTCTCACCAAACTTATTTGCATCTGATTTATTCCTCAAACACTGATTATTTCTGTGTATGTTCAGTTTTGAACTTGAACCTGAGAGGACCAGCATCATGACGCCTGTTTTCCTCCTCCTCCTCTTCTTCTCCATGACGGCCATCGCTCCGGTGAGTTTCAACACTGGGATCATGATGTTACACTCTGCTGGCATCTTCACATTATCAGCTGAGATCAAAATCATCTCTGTCATGAGCGTGGTGACGACGTGTTTGAGAAATAATTGAGTTGGTTTTTAAGGATTTCTACAATTTTATTTAATTTTAAACAGAAAGAAAAATGATGTAATGATGTGTAACGTTGTGACTTTGTGTTGCAGGGTGAAGCTGAAAAAGGTGAGATGAATAATGAAGAGTTCTCCAGATAATAATGCTGAGGCTGTTTATAATTCCCATGTTAAATCGCTGCCACCTGTTTCTGATATTTCCTGCTCACTGTGTTTACCTGCAGACATCTCTGAAATCATCGAAGAGGCTAATAATGGCTCAAGTGAGAAAGAACTTTCATTTTCAACTTTTATGGCATAACTCGAAAAACGTGATGAATAAATAAAGTGACAATTGATGCGGAGGCATCTGATTGGTCGATCCACATTTGCCAAGGATCAGATTCGTCAATTATGAGCATTTGATATCTGTGAAATACGTATAACTGGTTTAAAGTGTCTACATTGTTGCTCTGCAGCAAACCTGGTGGATGGTGACGTGGTGGAAACTTCCCTGAGGAACGCAGCTAGTTGCACATACTATGGCTGCAAGTGGCCCAAACGTGGATCCATAGTCTATGTGCCGGTGTATATCTCCACTCGTTTCTGTGAGTAAAAGTTTGACCAACAAAAAACTAAACACTAAACTCTAATCAAAGTGAAGATGAGTGAAAGCCTTTACCTTGCCTCTGCAGCAAGTGCAGAGCGCAACACCATCATCAGAGGCCTGGTGTCATTCCACAGCTCCACGTGCATTCGCTTTGTTTGGAGAAGGTACGCGTCGCAGAGGGATTACATCTACTTTTACTCTGGACCTGGGTAAGAGTACACACACAAACACACACATATGGTACCATTGCAGAAGAACGTGGTAAATATGAATAGTGAATCCCATATGTCAGGAGTAAAGGAGGATGTTGTGCGTCATTAACTACCGACTCGTTCTACTGTACAAATGTCCATCTGTCTGTATGTGGAAAGATCTTATCTGCTTCTCAACTGGAGCCTGACAAGGGGAGAGAGATGACAGGAATCCAATTGGCAGGAGAAAGTGTCAGTTTCTTTGTTTTACAATGATTTCACTTTGTGTGTGTGTGTGTGTTTAATTGTCAGGTGCTCCTCTAACATTGGCCGTAAGGGTGGACATCAGTTTATCTCCCTGAAGAAAGGCGGGTGTGTGTACCACTCCATAGTGCAGCATGAGATCCTCCACGCTCTTGGTTTCCACCACGAGCACAAGCGCAGCGACAGGGACAGATATGTTCGAATCAACTGGGCGAACATCAAGCCAAGTAAGCTCACCCACAGAAGACTTTATTCTTTATTTTATCTGTTGTACAAACGTAAACTAAGTTGGTCATCAATATTTCTACCAGCCTGGTCATTGGTCTGCACCTTGGGTCCCGTGAAACAACAACAAAACGGATACACAAGCATGATTACATTAGGAAACAAAAAACAAGGAGATCACAAGTCCAAATTGAATAAAAAAAAAACCAACACAGATCCTAAAGTTTGTCCAACACAAAATTCACAAAGAAACAAACGCATCAAATGTCCAAAGACTATCAAGTCTTCTAAAAGAGGGTAAATCCCAACAAGAGGAGGTGTTTTACAAACTCTGCTGCTGGTTGTGTAGTTGACAAACTACTGTTTTGTTTTGGACTTAAATGTTTGATACTGAAAAAAATCTGAGGTGAAAGTGTAAAAGCTGAGTTTGAATGTTTTAAATGTTCTCTCCATCTGTGCAGGTCAGAAACACAACTTTAACAGAGCTCGGACTAACAATTTGTGGACTGGATATGACTTCAACTCTGTCATGCATTACAGCAAGTAAGTGCTTGTGTGAGTGCACACGTGTTTTTATTAAATGAAGAAATCCTCATCTTCCCTGAAGATACTTGACTGAGACCTATTCTCGAAACTGATTCCTTTTTTAGTTTGATCGAAGATATTTTGTTTTTGTACTGTAAGATTATTTTTTATAATATGAGAATTATAATAAAACAACAGTAGAGTAAGAAACATGAATTGAGGAAAGAGGAAGTGTGTGCAGGTGTTTGTTTGTGGCCACGTCAATAAACCAATAATGTTGTGCTTTTCTCCTGCTAAAGGAACGCCTTCTCCAGAAATGGAAAGCCCACCATCGTCGGCACGAATCCATCCCAAACATTTGGAGGTGCCAGATCCATGAGCAAAAATGACATCCTCCGCGTCAACAGGCTTTACAGATGCTGTGAGTAAACATAAAGTCCTACAGTTAACAGATGTAAGGACTCCACGAATACAGTTTGCAGATCTAATTGTTTTAAATTTTCCCGTTGATGACAGAAGGAACCGTTGGACCTACAGAGAGTTCACCTGTCGGGACATCCTGACTTCTGATGCACACTAACAACATCATTCAACAGCAGCAGGAAATGTGAACATGTGATGGAGATGGTCTCACCACAGCTGTAGGTTAGCTCCTGTGAGCAGTTGGTCCGGTATTCTGAAGAAGCCCAATAAAAAATCAATTGATCTGGTTTTTGTTCTTTGTGCTGAGGTTAAGCCAAATATTAGTAAAAAACTTGAGGGTAATTAATCAGCCTTTTTTTTGTTAAATCATTTTCTCACTTCTTGATTTGTTATAATACAAAGAGTATGATTTGGTGATGGGTTTACTGAATGTTCGAAAGCAACAAAATATGATCCATAACTCAAAATAGACACACTTCTAATTTCACTGCAATAATTTCACAGCAATAAAAAAATGACAAAAAAAGCCTTGGTCAAATGTCTTCTTTGATGCTTATGGTTTTTCAAGGTTCTCAGTTGATCATTCTTTTGTTTTATTATTAGATATTTAACAAATTATGATTTATAATCAATGACTTTACTCATCTCTACACTAGTTATTTCCATAGTAGTTTTTACTTCCACCTGAAGGAGGCAGTATTCCACCATCATCCTAACACCATGGGTTTTCCCAGCTTGTCAGTGCAGGTACTTCCTTGACCATGACACCATCACTACTATAGAGAAAAAAAAATCAACCTTTACCTGATAAAAATGCCCTAAATGCTAAAAAAAACAACAACAACAACAACATAAAAAAGCCAGATTGTATTAAACGCTTCTAAAAATTCATAAAGACAATGACAAGTGGAGCAAACCTCCAGAAATTCAACCAAGTAGAACAGTTATTTCAGACTGAAATCTTGAGACCAATCAAACTGCAGTATTTCTATAATTTTCACCTGAACCCTCTCTCAAACATACAAACCAGTCACATCAAAGACACATGACTTTGTGGACAGGTTATTAAAAACAGTGTTCAGACAGATGCCATCATTATTACTACCGACGCATAGACATTAAAGAAGTCATTCAGGCCATGAAAGAACATTTTTCCACAGATTCCTATAAATCCAAATATATGTCTGGGTGGGAAACATCTGCCCTGGCTTCACATGTGTATATTTAGACACCATCTGGGGCATGAGGTCTCATTCTACAGAGGAGTTTCTGACCTGAGTCTTCTTTTTAGACGCCACTATTATAAATGCCAGAACAGAGACACATTCCATGAAGCCAGCCATGGCCCCAAACATACATTTGCAGGTAAGATCGCAACAACTACGTTTCCATGCAATTTGCGCTCACACAGAAAACTTTTAACAAGACACAAAAACACTATTTTCCATTTTGTCCATTAGAGGGTACAACAAATCCTTTCTCCACAACCTATTTAAACTCAAGGAGATGAACGCTCCTGGTTGTTGTCACCGTTAGTTAATATATATATATACGTTTGAATGATTCACTGAACTGAAATATCAACTATTTCAGAGTCTGTTAAACAACCGACACAATCTTCAGACCAAAATAAAAGTTCTGTAATTCAGCTTACAGCTCTGCACCGACCAAACAAACCATAGCATCCGTTGAGGCTCAGTCAGTCTGTGTTTGTTAGTCCAAATAATAAAAAAAAAAATCTAACTATAATTTGTTTTATTTGAGATGAATATAATCCACAACCAGTTAGTTACTGGTGGTCAGTTTCATGGTTAAACCACAGCTTCACAAATTAAGTCCTGTCGTCTGTTTGTTTTTCTCCACATTTCCTTTTCCTCACTGCTTCCTCACAAGTGGCACGAGAAACCACACATGTCCTGCCCCGACTTCACACCTTCTGTACACAGATGACGAGCTTTGCTGTGCATCAGGAATTTGTCGCTGCTGGAAATGAAAACATTTGTAACAGACTTGTCGGGTGTCATAGCAGCAGAGACACATTTCATACGCACGTTTTTTCTTTAATACCTGAGTTCTGTCCAAATACTTCCCTGGGACCTCGTCCAAACGAGTGGCTGTTGCTCTGGAGCCACTTCAGAGCTGAGGTCTGGTCCAGGAGGCCGTGGTTCCCTGTAGGTGATGAGGGAGGGAGATCAGTTCACAACAAGAACTGCTTTGATGTGGCCTTGTTTCCACTGTCCCATTTCTTCATCGGCTACATACCAGCTCGCTTAGAACTAAATTTAACTCTTTTCAAGCTGACGGGGGCGAGGAAATGGGGCATGGAATTAGGAGTGTTCAAAATTAGAAATGTGAGTGCGAGAGATGCTGCTCCTGGAAGATGAAAAAGGACACGTGCGCCCTGCCATCACGCCATCACGTCATGTGAGGCGCTCTCATTTAGCGGGTCATTTCACATCAAGGTCACAGCAGGCTTATTTGGATTATGTAACTGTAGGAAAAAAAGATTACCCTGCTCTAGTCAGAACACTCACCCACGGCGTTCCATTAACATGGAGGAGACCTCCACAGAAAGGAGCTCCATTTATCCAGATCACATTAGCATTCATTAGGTATTCACGTTTCAATGGGAAGGTATGGATCCTGCAGCATTCAGTCTCACTGCCAGCACAATGTAAACACCATGAATATTTCAAGGCTCTTACACTGCCTCTAAGAAAATGAACATTTAACAACTTCTTGAACACTTAACAGTTTCGAGCCGCTGCACAACTACTGACACGACTTCTTCATCCTAATCTGTGTTTTTGTTACTGAGGCAAAACAAAGGAAGTTTATTCAATACCTAATGCATTGTATTGCATGAGCAGGGTCCAACACAGAGACTACAGTTTGACCTGTGGTGACACCAAAGAGTAAAAATTACAAACCTGAAAATGAGCTTCAAGTTTCAAGCAGTTCCTGCTCTGACCAACAGAGTGCGCTGTATCCAGACCGCCATGATCCACTGTTACTTTCCTAATCATAAGATTAAATAGGACTTGAATTATAATTATATCCTAAATTGGAGTGTATTACCATTTTTAAGTATTAGTAGAAAAGTAGTAAATCTGTAAGTTCATCATTTGACTTTACCTTTTAGTCATGCCTAAGAAAAAACCTTTGATATTTTCAATTTATTAATTTTCAGGGACAGTGCATGACTTTAATGTCACTAAATATGCCAGAATAAGCCAAAAGCCAACATACTAATCTTACTTCATGTTGAGCTGATGTTTAATAGGTACAGAATTGTGCTGTGGCTATTTTGGACGTGGGGACCAAAATAATAAAGGTCGTGCTCATTTGTTCTTATCAGCCAAAACATTTTAGTATCCTAAACTTAAACATATTTTCTCCAATAATCGAAAAGCAAGCAGAGGGAACCACTAAGGACCGACCCCCCAGCTCTGCAGTTATTGATCAGTTGGTGTTGGTTTCACTCAGATAACGATTTCTCTCATCAAACTTCTATTAGCAAGTACAGCAACAACAAAACATCCGCTCAGTTGACATTGATCAGCTGTTTTCCGAGAGCTTGAGGTGGTTTCATGTCTCATTTGAACACAGTGAAGAAAAGCCTCACCTGGCTCATTGTTCAATTATCTACTGCCAGTCTGTTGTTTACCACAATCAATGAATAGCGTCCATAATGAGTGCAGAGACCTTGGAAGTGGCTCTATCACCAGCAACATTACAGAAACCACATTAGTACAGTCCATACAGATCGATGCAGAGGACGGCCGTGAGTTCGCAGTTAAATGTTTTCAGTACTTGTTTGATCGGAGGATTGAGCGGGAGTCCTGCAGCTCTGCCCCGTCAGCCATTTTATTCATCGACCTCCATCCAAGAGGGACGCAGTGAAGTCTGTAAGTATTCTAACCACAAAGGGAATAAGTAGTTTCCTTTGTGCTTCAGAGCGACTTTAACCAGTTGAACCGTGATTCAGCAACAAGTAAAGATGGAGTCAGACGGGATCCCTCTCAAAGTTTAGAGATTTGAATCAGTTCTACATCGTTTATTCTGTAAAACCAAAAGTTTTTAAATCAGCAAACATAAACACTGACATGTGACTGTGAAAGACTCATGGCCGATTCTTATCAGCCAGCAAATAAATCTGTGTCAACATGTCAGGTTCTCAGTTAACATGCTAACTGTGCCAACATGTACATGCTAATAGTTAACATGCTAACTGTGTCAACATGTAATGCTATTAGTTAACATGCTAACTGTGCCAACATTTTAATTGTATCTGTGTCAACATGTCATGCTATCTGTTAGCATGATAACTGTGCCAACATGTCAGGTTCTCAGTTAACATGCTAACTGTGCCAACATGTTAATGCCATTAGTTAGCATGCTAATTGCGTCAACATGTTAATGCTATCTGTGTCAACATGTAATGCTATTAGTTAGCATGCTAATTGTGTCAACATCAGAATCAGAATCAGAATGTATTTATTGCCAAGTAGGTTTACACTTACGAGGAATTTGCTCTGGTTATTGGTGCATACAATGAACATAGAACATAAAACATACAAACACAATAAATAATGCTATTAGTTAACATGATAACTGTGTCAACATGTAATGCTATTAGTTAGCATGCTAATGGTTTAGACATGTCAGGTTCTCAGTTAACATGCTAATTGTCATCATGCCGTGCTTTTGGTTTGCTAATGTCACACTCTTAGTTAACATGCTAGCTATGTTAACATTTTTGCTCCAAATTAACTTAAAACATTATGCTAACAGTCAACATGCTAACAGAACATATTGTTCCCACTGTTACATGCTGTCAACATGTCACACAGCAGTTCTATGGATTTCTAGTGTGTAATGTACATGACAGCATCACAGGGGCCGTAAACGTGACTTGACTTACATATTTATTTGATTTAAAATCGCTCCCATTCCTCAGGAAGTGTCTGTTGAGCAGAGGAAACGTTTCCTCCTCAGATGAAACAGTTGTGAGGAAGAGGAATAAAATCAGATTTCACTCTGGATCATATTTACACGGTTTCACAATCTCGTTTTCTCCGCGGTGAGAAACATTCATCCACAGCAGCGAAGCCAGAGGCCAGAATTACACTGTGACTTATGAATGGCACTGGGCCGTGTGTGTGGGTCTGTGTGTGTGTGTGTACGTGTGCGTGTGTGTGGGTCTGTGTGTGTGTGTGTGTCTGTGTGTGTGTGTGTCTGTGTGTGTGACGGCTGATTGCAGGTTCAGAGGAACTTGAGAGCTCCACATAAACGCAGCCAATTTATAAATTTTCCTTTGGCCTTGATTAATGGAGTAATCTAAAAAGATTGCAAACTTTTTCAACCATGTTTCTTTGTGCCTGAGAAGAAACATTGTGTAGTTCAGAGAGAGATTTGATGGAGAATTCCTGGGAACAGACAAATAACCGGCAGTGAAAAACAGAAAATAAAATAAAATAGAAATGAGTCAGATCCGATCTCTTGTTTAAAAACACAAAGACTGGATACAGATTTATTTAAATGGTCAGTTCACTGACAAATCAAAATTCATTCTTTATCTAATTTTTTCCGATGGGGGGGGGGGGGTGCATAAAACATGTCTGAAGTTTTAGGGATAAAATTCGTTGCAGCTAAATCCAATCCAATTGAAGTAAATGCTGATGAATTGTTCAAACATACAAAATGAACATAGAATACCTCCATACTGCTCCTGTGGTGTCATCTAAGGGTCTACAAGCCCCGACAATCCAATTCGATCCTTATCTGCGGCAAGATTTTAGCCAAAATGTCGTCCTGTCTCTTGGCAGTTTGTTCACGATCTCATTCTTTTGGTCAATGACCAGAGCTTATTACCATTGTTGAGGGTCAGAACATAGATTGATGAGTACATATTGTGTATATAAGTCTCTGTGTTTCCTTTCGTCTTTTTCTCGTCGATTTATGGATGGTGCCTTTTTTCTGCATTTTCCTTTGTGTTGTATTCGGCCTACGTTAAAGGAAACCCTGTTTTTCACCCGAACCTGTGACTCCTGCTCTCCGCTCTGTGACACTGAATAATCCTCCCACCAGTGGGACAATGATTCAGGCAGAAGATGAGTGCAGTGAATTGTGGAGACAATTAAGAAAATTTAAACGCCTCCTCGTAGAATTCAATCAGCTCTTATCATCGACAACCTTCAACGTCTATTAACTAATTTCTTTGTGATAAAAAACCATCTGTGTGTCAAACACAGGAGATTGTGTTTGATCTGACTGAGTGCAGAACTGAGACCTAAATGAAGAACATTTTTATAAAGGGCAACTTCCCCTGAAACAGAACTTTCAAATCTCTGATGCAAACCCCTGAAATCCCTCCAAAAGCAAACAGACAGACAGAAACACGTCACAGCGCTGACAACAAAGTCTTTCTATTTCTGTCTTGTCATGTGTGAGGCTGAAAGTGGAAACTACAACAGTATCAGACTCATTAGGTTGGTTTGACTCTCTACTGGTTCAGATATGGGACAGTGCAGCGAGCCAGCTGGGAGGACAACAAAGAGACGACTCCACCATACAAACTCTGTGATCTGCCAGTGTTGTTTCAAAGTGGAGAATAGTTGTTCAGTTACTTGTGATTATCCATGTTTTACGATATTCTTTGTTGGGACATGTTGGTGCTGAAACCCAGATGGAGAGATGGGAACTTCTTGTTGCTCTTCATCCAGGTAATAGCCAGGTCTCAGTTCAGTGAGGACCCTGTTCACACCTGAAATACAATTTGTGCCCAGACACATCAGGGAAAAGTAAAAACTATAGGTTTATAAAAATGGAAGAAGACCTTTGGGCCAGGGAGTGAAGATAATGTGGACAAGACTCAAACCTTTATTCCCTTGAATGACCAGCAGAGGAAATGATGGTCAAACAGATGGACACTGACTTTCTCTATTTAGGTTTTTATTAAAAAAATTATTTGTTTTTTAATGATTTGGAGGGGTCATTTGGTTCATCTTCTGAGCAAAGAAATATCACAGTCAGGTTGTGCTGCAGGATCATCAAGTCTCTTTGGTCTTTATTGTCTTCATCCGGAGCTGAGACGCCGGGGGAGCACAGCTGCTGCCGATGTAGCTGTGAGATACAAAACTGTGCCGGTGCGTTGATGGTCGCACCGGCGGTGACGCCAGGCTCAGCTTAGAGGGATCAGAAGAGTCTGTCAGGAGGAGGCAGACAAAGAAAACACTACTCTTCATGCGAGGATCACACATATAAACACAAACATTTTGACTCAGAGACTTCAGGTTCCAGACCTCTGGTTTCTTTCCTCTGGTGTGTTAAAACGTTTTTTGTCATTGTGAAAGTTCTGCAAAGTTAAAAACTGCAAAGTTAAAGTTGAAAACTTAAAATCTTGGAGCACCGAAACAGTGTCAGTTGAAAATGTCATTTCGACAATAGGAGATTATCAAGGTACATTTTATTTCATCTATATCTATTTAAGCCGATGAATCAGATGATCCAGGAAAGTATCGACCATATATTCAAATAAATGTCTCCAGCATATGTGCATTTTTTAAACTAATCTCTTTATCCATCATATTTGATATAATATGTCTCCCTCTCCCTCTTTGTCTTCCATAACTGAAGATAAAGAAGACATCAGTTTCTAAAGTGGTTTAAGCGAGGACGGGGAGACAGATTTACCCCTGAAAAGAAAACAATAAAGGCAGCAGCAGAAAGCTGGAAGATTCGGTCAATTATAGAGAGAGAGAGAGAGAGAGAGAGAGAGAGAGAGACCAGGGGCAGGATGATACATTTAAAGGCTCTAAAGACTTGCACCACGGGTCTGATCAACCTGGGGTGGTCCAAAACATCTGTATGTTCCATAACGTTTTTACTGTCCATGCAGAACATCAGACCTCATAATGTCAGTTCCAGTTATTTACCAAAATCTCTTTCACTCTAAGACTTTGATTAAACAAAGCCAACGGAAGCAAGACAGAATGGTTCCTGCAACTGTGCTTTGTAAAGTGAATTACACATTTTTCGAGAGACATGATTGAGTATTTGAGAAGAATACAAACTTCTGGATGAAGTTGGATGTGTGAAAACTATGATGGCATATTTAAAATGAAAACTAAATGTTTGGAACTTTCCTGCAGTCGCTGAACATCGTCAGTGACTTGTGTGAAACTGTATTAATGTCGTTTTCAGACATGATGGAGAATTGGTTCTCGACTTTCTCTTGAATTGACCTCATGAACAACACAGCAGACATGTTTTTGTTTACTGATGAACACTTTATCTTAACAAGGACATGGAGATATGTTTTTGTGCAGATTCAGTCACAGATAATATTAACCTGCAGTCAGCTGATGAAAGTCATCCTGGACAAACAGAAGGATAGTGCACTCTCTTCTTTTCCTCTGTCTCCTCCAATTTCTGTTCTGCTGCTTCATCCCTTTTTTTCTATCACTCTATCTCAGTCTTTGCTCCCAGAGGGGTTGAGTGGGCAGATTTTCTCATCCTCATTCCCCGCCCCCTCCACTCGAGGTGGTGTTGGGGGCTGAAGTAGACAAAAATCTAAAATCTCGGAAATAGATTTATGATGTGCTGGTTTTGGGCACAGACGTTAAATGAAACATAAACCTGTGATGTTGCTTCAGAAGCTTTAATTATCACACAATTCCAGAGTGTGGAGACTAAAACAAAAATGAAACTACAAAGATCCCAGAATAAATTTAATTTGGGGCAAATTGGTTAAATCACGACGTGTCAAAAAACACATTTCCTTTACTGAGTTCAGAACAAACACAATGTGCATTTGGTTTTGGGGGAACATGTGGTGAAGCTCCTCCTCTGTTTTGGTTTAATGTTGTAATTTAGGGACTAAAGAAGTTTGTCTGACATACGTACGTCCTGTCGTCATCACCGATTGGTTTGTAGACGGCGCCTGACGTGGGTGTGTTGTCAGTTGGGGGGGGGGGGGGGGGGGCAGTAGTCTTTCTGTTTGTCTGTTTCTCGTCTAAGTTTGTTCAGTCTTTGTAGTTTTCAGCTTAAACTACAACTTTATCCCAAACTTCAGTCTTATTCTATTTCAGGTGTTGCATGTATAATAATATTTATAATGTCAAAGTTAAATCATTTTCTTATTGTATAAAGTTGTTCAAGGTATTCAAGGTGCTGGCTGACGGCCACAGAAGACTGCACCGTCACATTATTTCACTTTCAATGCTGTGACTCTGCTAGAATAGATCGGATTGGATTCCTGCTCAAGGACACTTCAGTAGGCAGTTAGTTTGAAACCTTGATCTGATGGGACGCAGGGGGACAATCTTCCTGCTGCTGCTTTGTCCTGTTCCATATGCTTCGTGCCAACGCCATCATATCTCCTGACATCCTCTGCCGTCGGTCACCACATGCGATAATGTCTCCTGTCCTCAAGGATCCTCTCCTCAAACCGCTTCTCCCCGGTCTGAGGGCAGATTCCCGGTGACGCCCGGGTCCCTCGGCTCTCCGCTGATTGGCAGGGTCCTTAATTGCGACCACCTCTGTGTGAATTATAGATGCTCGTCAAGCTAAGTGGAGTGATGAAATATTGAGAGGCAGGGAGCATGCCATGCAAAAGTCTATTTTTGGAAGAGTTGCAAGACCAGGGAACAAACTGGAGTAGGGAAAGGGAAATCAAAGAATCTCCTCGGTTCAGCGGGGGGGGGGGGGGGGGGGGGGGGGGGACCTTTTGTTTAGGTTTGGCTCGGGGCATCAGATCAGCACGTTTTTCTCACAAAAGAAATCCCTGCTGGAAAACTCTCTTCTGTCTTCATCCTGCCAAAGTACCACGCCCTCCGCTCCCACTTCCTCTCGTCTCAGCAGCAAATTCTGACTCTTGGTTTTTTCTAACTCATTTTTTCAGAATTGATCCCCTGACAACTAATAGATCAAACCAGGTCTTTTAATCGTATGTTTCACGATCTATATTTTTAAACCAGTATCAACACAGCCAAGGCCCAACAGTCCCTGGAATTTAATTTCACACCCTCATAAATATCAGTCCTCTAATTATGTCTTAAGTATGTGTATGTGTCTCCCCTGAGTTTTCCTCCCCCCAGTAACAAATACCCTGTATTCTGATGTCCTGACCTCAACTGGCTCCTTTAACGTGGAGCAGCAGCGTCCACTTCCTCCGAGGCTGACTCCAAACTCCGCCGGGTGATTTACTGTAGGATGATTTACTGTCGGACCGTCATTGTTGGATGGTGCTTGCCTTGTTTTAGCTGAGTGGACGTGATGAACTGAGTGGGAGACTTGACCCGGCAGCCGGCTAATCTCCCAGCAGCAGCTGGATCATATCTGATGAGTGTTGTTGAGACGCAGCGCAGCGACGTGCAGGGAGAATCACTAGAGGGTAGATTATTACAATGTGTTTTCACCTGCTCCGACCCCCTCCTTGACATTGACACATACACACACGCACACGCACATACACACACACACACACACACACACACACAGAGCTCTGCATAATATTACCATAATATTACACATTTCTGTCACGGTGTGGAAACCTTTTATCCATTTTATATTCATGTGGTTAAATCATTTGTAGAATACTGGAACAACTCTGGGCACGTTCTGTTGTAGGATGACGACATAAATCCGAAGCTCGTTGAAAACCAGTTCAGATTGTTTCACCTGTTTTAAATCCACATCTCATTACGAACTCTTCAAGCCTCATTGTGACAATGACATAAAAATTATAACAATAGAATTTTTCATTTTGTTTGCATTGGTTATTTACCTGCAAAAAATCTGCAGCTCACCAGCAGCTGTATTGACTTTGTTGTACAATTTCACAGTTAAAGATTTAACTTCACTGTCTTCAATTAACTAGTTCACACTCATATATACTCGTATATATTTGTTTACCTCTATAATCCCAATCGGTCACTGAGTCATCACAAACACCAACGATGTAACAAACCAAACAAAGTTCTTTCAATATGAATCATATGAGTTTAAATCTCACATAATTTAGACTCATGACACAGATGAGTGATGTCATTGTTATTATCACAGAGGAGGTTATGTTTTCACCTCTGTTACAAACTGATGGTGAGAACAGAAGCTTTATTTAACAGAGAAAATGGGAAGAACTTTGTGTGTGTGCGTGTGTATGTGTGTGTCTGTGTGTGTATGTGTGTGTGTGTGTGTCTGTGTGTGTGTGTGTCCGTGTGTGTGTGTGTGTTTCGGGGTAATGAAAGTGAGGAGATTGTTCACAGCTCTCACACCTGGTACAGGACAGAAATAGACGCCATGCCAACAACCACACTGATCACATGTGACAGGGGGATTCAAACAAGCTCCACTGTGTGTGTGTGTGTGTGTGTGTGTGTGTGTGTGTGTGTGTGTGTGTGTGGTGTGGTGTGGGTCACTGTATCTCTGGCTGTGAGTGGACGTTGTTGCTGTAGTTTATCAGAGGACGTTAGAAGTGGACATGATTAACTTTGTCCTCAGACATTGCTCCGCCCCCACTGACTTCTGATGAGTTTCATCTGCATAATTAGACCCGTTGCATGAACAACATCGATATTTGAGAGGAATCCTTTCAACCCATTTACATTTTCTCCACCTGAGGGCAGAAGGTGGAATGTTCTTGTTCCACGTTGGAGGAGGAGTTGTAAAAATAAGCAGTTGTGTGTCTGCAGAAGTCAAAGTGCAGCTTTAGTGTTCTCCAGTGTTGTGTGGTGTTGGTCTAAACCTGCCGAGCTGAGCAGAAGACAGACGCTGACTCTTTGGTGTTTGTGGTGGAACAGGAGCTGTGACATCACTTCATAACCTGGGGACCACAGGGTTCAGTGTCTCTCAGGTTTCTAAAGTGGAGATGGCAGAGTTCCTACCTGAGATTCTCTGGCAGCAGGAAGTTGCAGATGTGTCGTCCATCTTTGGACACAAACACCACATTGTGTAACTGCTGGATTTGTGAACAGTATTAAATGTAATGTAACCAACCCTAACCCAACAGTGTCTGTCAGCTGGTTTTGACTTCTTCTGGCCCCTATGGACCCAAAATGCATCTTTAAAGAATTCAAACAGACTTGAATTTGTCCACAAACATCACTTTCTGACACGCCTGGTATCTCACACACATCAGTAAACATGAATTCAGACGCTGCTGTGCTGTAGATCTCTGCTCTGTGTGTTCAGGCACTTTCTTTGATGCTGCGGTAAAGAAATCTTCAGATCTGATAGAGTCGCTCTCCTTCAGGCTGCAGGTCCCTTCAGACGGCGCTCAGAGCCCAGGGGAGCCCCGAGACGTCCTCTCACCAGAGTCAAAAAAGCATGAATATTAATAAAACAGCTTAATGTTTAACCCCTACACTGTAGCTCGGAGAGAGTTCGAATCTGGTGCTTCATTTCCTGCCGCTACAGAGGAACGAGGAGAGGAGGAAGATCAATGAGGAGCCGGAGTGTAATTGGGTGATTTACTCTGCTCCCCAGGGAATCTATGAATCGATGAAATGGCAAAGGCAGTAAAACACTGCACAGTCTACGTCTGCAGGGAGTCATCAATCATGAGAGAGAGAGAGAGAGAGAGAGAGAGAGAGAGAGAGAGAGAGAGAGAGAGAGACACCGGAGCGTCATTCGGTTTTATTTCAACTTGGTTTGATTTTCAAAGTCTCAATCACAGTTTCTTGATTTCTGATCGTTGGTTGATTGTTGGTAAATGTTGGTGAACATTCTTGAATGACCTAACCCTAACTCTAACCCTTTTCAAAACAACAATGACATTCATATATTTTATTCTCCTGTTTCACGGACATTTTAAACTTGTAACAAGAAGCCTGAAGTTGTGACGCTTGCATGAATTAGTTCAATTGGTTGTGATTATTTTATTTATAAAGATGTTGCTCTATTTTAACCCCAGTAAATATTTACATTTCCTCTTTATTTTAACTGAATTATATTTGTTTAAAGGCACATTTCACATTTTGCACTCACCCTCTGAATAAAAGTTTGTTCCTTCTCAGGTTTTTAGAAACAACTCTCACTACTGTACCTGCAGTCAAAACCCGATTAAACCATTCAACAACCAGTAATTTAACAAATGACAAATCAACCAGAATTATCCTCTGACTTACAGAAGCCTTTAACCTTCAGGGAACGGTAGTCGTCTTATTCGCTGTGATTTCTCACACGACTCCTCCTGTGACAGAGGGTGAAAAGTTTTTCCGAAGTGGCGCCCATCGCTGGTGTGAGTGACAGCGTCAGTTCCTGGTTGGAAACGGGCGCAACTCATTATTTCATAAGCAGTGATGCCGGTTTGATGGCGTGCGAGCAGCTGAGGGCGTCCGAGGTTATGAAGAGAGAGACGCTTGTCCGCTGGGCGCCGCCTCTGTAAAGATTGTGTTTCCTCTGAGCTCCTGCAGGAGAGAGGGATAAGCAATAAGCTCTTCCTGTGAAGGTGAGAAGAATCCTGAGTTATTGTGACATCCTCTCATCGCTGCTGGCCTCTTGTCAGGTTTCCCGTCAGAGCTGCCAGAGCCATGTGTTTCTTCTTCTTCTTCTTTTTACAGTGTGGCTCGGCAGCTCGCTGCTCCGGCCTAATGAGCCATCTGGGCCGAGCGATGTACTTTGGCACAGAAGTCACACTTGTCCTAGTGGGACAATGACACCAGTCCACATGGCCTCAGAACCAATAAAGCACACGCTGGGTGAAGCTGGGTTAATGTTAACGTGTTTCCTCTGCAGACCAGGCTTCAATAGAAAATGATCTGTTTTCCAGTTCCAGGTCTGTGGTGGAACTTCTTGTTTACATGTGTTTTAAGATCCTGGTTTTATCCTCATCCTGTTTTTAATTATATTCCATTTGTGGCGATAACGTGAAACATGAAAAACCTGCTTATTCATATTCCTGTATGATCACAACAATACCCAGGCATCTTGACTTCTCAGTGTCTCAGATGTAAAAAATATACGTCCACATTTTTTCTTCCATTATGAATCTGTTTAAACTAAAGTGTCAATAAACAGGAGAAAATATTTAGGTTAATTGAAGTGTGATGGAGTTCATGATATTTCACAGTGGTTCCTCTCTCACAGATTATAGGAGCAGGACAGTATATATATATGAGGATTTATGAGTTTTCCTCTGTTGACTCTGTGACCAATCGAACTCTATAACGCTGAGATGAAAAAGCCTCGAGATGAAGCTGCAAACCAATTTCCCCACGAGGACAAATAAAGTATTCATCAATCTGAATGTGGAGCCGCTGCGTCGCAGGAAATGTGTCGTTATTTCTCTGACTTCTACATTTTTATTCTGGATTACTCGTCTCACGTGTCGCGTAGGTGATTCCACAGCTTTCATTATTCAGGAATAACGAGGCTGAGTTCACTCGTGCTTCTCCGTCCTCAAAACCTCCATCTCTCTCGGTTTGTTTATTTAATGGAGCATTTCATGACACCGGTTCATTCATGCAAATTACACAATGTTGCTGCAGTTCACAACCTGATCATTTGCATAGTGATCTCGGGGCAGGTTGTTCCGGGGGCGCTGCTGGTTAACATGCTCTGGTTTCACTGTGTGTGTGTATGCGTGTGTATATGTGTGTGTGTGTGTGTGTGTGTGTGTGTGTGTGTATCTGTGTGTGTGTGTGTATGTGTGATTTAAATCACACAGTAGGCTGTCATGTTTTATTCCAAATTAAAAAAATCCATTTGAACATGACTGGAAAAGTTCGTATTCAATCTGTAATGACTCGTTTGAATTTAAAGTATTTATTCTTGAAGTGCGTCAGACTGTCGGAAGTAGTTTGTCATCTCGACGAATCAGTAAAGTAAGCTACGATGTTTTGCCACGAAAATAGAGACGCTAGCAAAGCAAATCATCCTGAGAAGACAGGTGGCGTCTGGTAGTAAAAGGTTTCTACATCGCAGACGGCACAATTCTACACAATATTACACAATCCTACAAACGTGGTGACTTCAGATTTCAAAACACCAAGATGGCACTGGACAAAATGTCAGACCAACGGATGATGTAGCGGTGGGTTGATTCAGATGAACGAGTCAGGACCACCGCTCCTTTCACACCTCCCAGGACCTCCAGGGAAATTTTAAGTCACATCATTGCAGGATGTCACGAGGGACTAGGGGTCATCATGTTTCACAGTGATCGGATTCCTGGGCTGCAGGTCTCCCATGTGGTGAAGTTACCGTGCACTGAATCCATTATAAAACAAAACTTGCAGGCAACTTCTAAGTCCGACATTTCAGCCGCAGCGACCTGGTGCGTCCTTGGTGAGTGGAAGAGGCCCTGATGGATCCGTGTTCGTACCAGTCAGCCTCATGGATAATGCAGCAGACTGCTCCTCGGGCTCCTCTGTGTCTGAAAGCTGCTTCTCAGTGAGCGAATCAATATGTGACAGTCACTGAAATATGTCAAAAAAACGGTTTCAGGGCAAGCTGGTGTCCGATGAAACAGGTTTTATAAAAGTTCCAGGACTGTGAGTTAATGTGACCTCATGAATTTTAATAAAAGGAAACCTGTGAATGTGTCGGTGTCATCTGTGGAACTTATATTTCAAAATGCTCGAATTGGCCCAAATAAGTTTCAGTCCAAAGTATCTTCAGGTTTTGTGGGAACAGCGTGGACTGACGGAGGTCGGTGTGTCCGCCTCAGTGCCGGTGATCCGCCCCCCCGCTCGCCTCCGTGGAAACCGGGTCGGCTGATGAAGCCGCTGATTGGACGAGTGTGATGGAATGGGAAGAGACAGGGAGGAGATTGGTTTGTCCTGTGCTGCCATAGTGATGGATGCTGAGGAAACCAGGAAGACCACACACACACACACACACACACCCACACACACATACACACACACACAGCCCGAAGCCCTACACATCTATATTTAACCGTGAACAAACACGATGAGGCGATACATTTCAATTCACTTGAAATCACATCACCACCTCATCTGGTCTGTTTGTGGAACCTTTAATGAGATGAAGAAGAAAATCACACACGGATCAGTTTCCTTTCTTTTTGCTGCTGCTCTGGTTTCCATGCAGAAGCAGCAGAGCAGTGACATCAGGCCATCGAAACCTTTTTTTATTCCCACAGGATATATCTTAGAGTTCAAGTTGAGTCTGTTCGTCTGCAGAGTGAAAAGTTTGGACTTTTGGACCAATCACAGAAAGTAGAAACAGTATTAAACAATAGTAGAAGAAGAAGAAGAAGAAGTCTTCACCTCCAACGATATGAAGTTTATCTCCTCCACGGATCACTGCTGCTTCACCTTGGCTCCACAGATATATATATTTATAGTGCTATATAGTGTTGGTCCCACCAGGTTTTCTTGTCGAAGCCCAAAGAACTGGTTTGAGATCAAGCCCTTGGTGGAGAAGTGGTTGAAGAGCTGTGATCCAGCTGTGATAACATCTGCACCAGTGTTCACCCTCAGGGACTTCATCCTTTTAGATCACGTTCTGAATTCTCTTCTTACGACAGTGAAACACAACAGAACTGAAACCGAAGGAGATAACTGAGCAACTTCTCACATAACAATAAACCAGATGTTTTATACACCACAAAATCACAACATCACAACAACAGCTGTAACTTATTCAACCGACCTTCAGTCCGGACCGATGTTGTGATGAGCTGATCACCTGACACGTTCACCTGATTAACATCACGTCTCCACCGGTCAGAGCTTTATATAGGTTATGGCTGTGTTAGTGCAGCTGCCAGTGTCATCACACACACACACACACACACACTCACACGCTTGTACTTCTATCTTAGTGAGGAAACTCTTAATACATTCCCTAGCCTCTCACCCTGACCTGAACCTAATTCTAATCCTAAAAACTATTGTGAGTTGTTAAAGTGAGGACCGGTCAAAATGTCCTCGCTTTCCAAAAGTGTCCTCACTGTGGTCTATACTTAAAATAGTCCTCACAAAGACATAAGTACAGCAACACACACACAAACACACAGACACACACACAAACACACAGACACGGATGATGGAAATTAGCATTTTGACAAGTGTTGACTTTAATTATGCTCGATGATTGTGAGCCACAAACATGACTGAGCCAATTATAGGAAATGCTGCCACATTAGAGCAAATGCAGCTCATTAACTTACAGCATGTGTGTGTGTGTGTGTGTGTGTGTGTGCGTGCGTGCGTGCGCGCGCGTGTGTGCGTGCGCGCGAGTGTGTGTGTGTGTGTCTGGCAGCTGTTGTGTAATTTCCCAGCAGGTCTGAAACGTCGTTGTACTGATTGTTTTTCCGCAGCTGCCAACTCAATGGATGTTTTTCCAGGATTCTTTTATCACTTGATGATAATTTAAGGTTTTTCGGTAACCAGAGTAAATACTCTCCTCTGATTGGTTGGCAGGTGTCCAGTTCGGATCAAAGATTGCGTCGCTTCCACAGTCGACAGAGAGATGAGCTCCACACAGATCAGCTGTTGTAACAGTCCTGGGACATGAGGTTCACGTACTGGAATGACGAGCACGGTGAATACGTTACACAATGAAACAAACAACACACAACACAAGATGATGAGTAAACTCTGATATGTGCGCTGTAAATTGTTCAGGTGCTGCACTAACCTTCATAGTCTGGTTCCACCATTTTCTCCACATCGTGTAGGAGAAGTAGGAAGAAGTTGGACCTGGTGTCCATCTGGTTTTATTGTCTCTGATCTGGACTGAGAGTTTTATCTGCCTCTAATTGATTGACCTGAAAGTATAGAACAAACAAAGCAGTTGAATGTAATCCAGTACTATGAATGTCTCTTCCTCTCTAGGCTTGAGTGAACCAGTGCTAGCCCCTAAAAGTTTGTTGACTATAAGAGCTGCTTTTTTTATTGCCGTTGCAAATTGGAAGTTGAAGTTCAACGCATTAGCTGTTAAGCGTTTAAAGTATATTTAACTTTAAGACATTCAAATACAAAGAAGTGAGAGACTCTGTGGAACCGCAAACTGTTGAAGAATCTTTCTGACGTGTGATGCAATTGATTGACGACCAAAGTCCAATCTGTTTCTCTCATTTATTTTTAATGTCGAACATCTCACAGCGTTCAGGGATCACAACCTCCTCTTCCTCCTCTTCCACCACTCTATCTGTCTTGCACAGGTCTGTGTGTGGAAGTCAGGGGTTGCACTTGAATGTGTTTGTGTTTCCATCTTTCACATCGAAGGGATGAAGGCAGGAGTTTTGAGCCTCTCGTCAGTGATGAGCTTCAGGAGGTGAAGCCTCTTATTACAGGTCAGGCCGGTCTGAGGCTCCTGTGTCGGAGGAAGAGAGAGAACGTGGAGCGATCGGATCCTGACATAGTTCCTGTGTTTCTCTTCACTCAGTACGAGGTTTGAGACACCAGCAGAGTCTGGGAATCGTCAGACCTTTAATGAACAAAAGCTCTGCAATTGTGCTTTGTATGACACATTGCATCAACAAAATGAACATGGTGCTTTTACCCTAAAAGACAAATTGCTAAACAGGAAGCGATTCAGTGAGTGTTGTCGCCATGACGCTGCAATTTGTATTAATATTGAAAGTATCACGTGTCCAAATGGCTCCAGAGTCTTCACTGCACATTCCTGAACAGTTTATATTTAATTATGGCATCACGAGCGTAACAGAACTAAAACACCAGATTTCCGTCGCTGCTTTTTCGTCTGATTGCAAATTCCCACACGTCATTTCCAAAGTAAGACGGCGGCCACATGACTAATATTTGCCAAATGTTTTTCTGCTCCGTCTCTGTCCACAGAGTCGCAGGTGGCAGCGCTGTGACCATCAGCTCGTTCGCTGGCATCTGTTTGTCATTTAGCCTCGGCGACCTCGGACCTCGCTGCAGCCGGGCGGTCCTTACTGCCTCGCTGCTGCTGCTGGAGAAGATTCAACTCAACAGCAAATTAGAAAAAATAAATCTTCTGCTTCTTCCACCACAATCTGCTCTGTCAGCTACAAGAGGAAGAGGAGTCAGAAGCCTGCTGGAAATGTGGAGGAGTGGATGTCAGACACGTCACCGCCTCCTCTGCAACACTTCACCTACAATAATGCAGAGAAAAGTGCAGAGAAATAAATATAGAAATATGGATATACTCGTTTTGCTGACAGAGAATTTTATCAGCCAGTTCATAGATTCTATAGTTTACACTGTCCATGAGCAAGGCATGGGAACCAACGAGCAGGCCGGGGTCGAATTACAGCTCTTACTGTCAAACTTTGCTCTCTACTCAGTTTAAAGATCCTCTTGGGGACCTAGAATAATGCAAAGAAACGTGCAGAGAAATCAATATAGAAATATGGAAATAAGGTCCCCAAGGTCCTCTTAAACTGGGACTTTTGAGGCCTAACTCTAAAGGGACCTAGGCAGGGGGGGGGGGGGGGGGGTCTGTAAAATGTCAAAGCTGTCATAGAAAGAAAGTGTTGTAAGACCTTGTTCTTGAGTTTCTGACCATGGTGCTCTCACTCTATTATAACCTGCTTGTGCTTAGATTTCCTGCGCTTCAGCTCTTCTGCTGCTTCTGAGCACATTCTTGGATTTAATGAATTAATTAAACTCAGTTTAAATTCTGTAACCTGGTTAATAAAGTTTCTCAGACTTGTCCCAGAACAATCTTTCAACCTGTTTACAAACATTTTCAGGTTAAATTCATCTAATGTGCAGTTTCAACATCATATACATTTTATATGTGTGTTTTTAATTAGAGACGATTCAATGTGGTTTATTAAACTTTATTTTTTGGGAAAGGTTGAGTGTGAACAGTTTTCACTGGAAATTATATACGCGTCTCTTTTCACACCTCATTGTTTTGATGGGATCATGATGTTTCCTTCACACACACACAGCTTCACACACACACAACTTCACACACAGCTTCACACACACACACACACACACAGTGTGTGATGAACCATACGATTAAAGGTTAATGGATTTTTACAGCTGTGATGGTTTTGCCTTAATCTCGGTCTAATTAGAGTTCATTCAGTTTCACTCTCGCCACAATTAGCCTCCCCCCCCCCGCGGAGCGCCTCGTTTCTCCACCACCAGGAAAGTAGGGCGGCCGGAACTCACGTTGCGGTCAGCCCCCGGCGGGAAGCGTATCCCTCCTCCCTGTCAGGACGACTGATGTATTAATATGCCCAGTAACTGAGGAGGTGAAGAGAGGGAGAGAGAGAGAGAGAGAGAGAGAGAGAGAGAGAGAGAGAGAGAGAGAGAGAGAGAGAGAGAATTCAGTTTGACTCCAGATTAAAGCTCCGACTCTCTTCACTTTCTACAGGGAAAATAAAATGAGTTTAATTAAATGATGGACAACTCTATTCCTCCTCTTCCTCTACCTCCTTTATCCCTTCCTCCTCCTCCTTTTTCTTCTTCCTCCTCCTTCTTCTTCCTACCCTTCCTCTTCCTCCTCTTCCTTGTCCTCTGACCCGCCAGTCTCTTCTTGTTTGAACAAAAGCAGCGTTGTGTGAAAACATCACCAGTTAAATTAAAATTGCTTTAATGTAAAGACACGCAGGGCTCTGTGGATGCAATTGTGTGTGTGTGTGTGTGTGTGTGTGTGTGTGTGTGTGTTTGTGTGTGTCTGTGTGTGTGTGTGTGAGTATGTGTGTGTGTGTGATCAGTACTGAATAAGTGAACGAGAAGAGAAGAACTACTTGACTTTAAAAAGTTTGCGTTTCTTTGAATTAATGATCTGTTCTCTTATTCTTCCTCTTCTTCTTTTTTCGTCTTCTTATTTCGTAATAAGTGTTTTTACAAAATAAAATATAAAAAACAAGAACAATCAGTGCAAAGAAATGTAAAAACAACAGTGAGAGTCTGTGTTACAGCTAGAATTGTTCTGTCCATTAAATATATGAAGCTGCAAGTTTAATTTCGTTATGTAACGTCCTTTCATAAAATATTTTAGTGTTCAAACGTTAAAAGGTAAAAAAGCTTAATTATTCCCCGAAATCTTATGTTGAGTTTAATATCAGAGAAAAAATGTTTGTGTTGAGAAACTTTAAACAAAAAATCACTTTTTAAAATTAATTTTGTTTCTGTAGAAATGATGAAGCTGCAGTCGGTCAACAGGAAGTAAAATTACATTCATATTCACATATATGAGATCGAGATGGAGACACCCACACACACATGCACACACACACAAACACACTTGAGCACTGAGACCTCCTGCCGTTAAAAACATGATGAGGCTGCACTTTGCTGTTAGTTCTGCGCGAGCGATTGAATGAGTTTTTTAAATGTTTTATTCGGTGCCACAGCAGCGACTCGTCCTGCATCAAAGTCTGTGATCTATTTTATTATTAACATAAAAATGGTCAGGAGGGAAAAGCCTGGGTAGAGAGAACCCGTCTGACGGAGGTCGAACGAGTCTCACTCAAAACCCGACCCCGCCCGACTCCCCCGATGACAGACGACAGAAACAAACACACCCTCCGGACCAGGCGGCTGTTTCACTGTGTTCAGATTCACAGAAATCACAGAAATCACAGAAATCACAGAAATCACAGAACCACCTCAAACCATTCAGTGTTTTTACTGGATTTAACCGGCGGCTCTGTTTGGAGAGGAGGCGACCTTTGACCTCTGAGGATACATAAACAAAGGAACATTTTCTGGTCATCTTTAAACTGAGACGATGTCAGGACGACATGGAGGCTCGGTGTGTGTTTTGGCTGGACCTCAACGCTGCGGTTTCTATTAGCCTGTTTTGTTCATGTTGCTGTTACTGAACGTCTCATGTGTTTCACGTAAAGCAAACAAACTGGTTCATGAAGGAGTCGTGGGATGAAGCTTCTGTCTCTTCTCAAACAGACACACTCCAGTTTTTAGTTTTCTTAAAACATCTCTGACGATGACGATACTTCTTTGTCTTTGTTCTGAGCACGTTTCCTCTCCTGCTTCTAAATGACCCATTGAAACTTTATTTAAACTCTGTCTGGGTTGAGGAGCTGTGTGTGTGTGTGTGTGTGTGTGTGCGTGTGTGTGTGTGGGGGGGGGGGGGGGGGTGTTTGTGTGTTATTGTGACTCTGGTCAAAAGTTTTCGTAATTTATTGTTGAGTCACCGCCGCCTCTTTGGCTCCGCTCCCGTCAGTGAGACAAATCACTGAGCTGATTTCAGACCAGCACTCCTCCCGAGGGACTCGAGTCGTTCAGGAAACAAATTGGCCTGATTACTTTCTAGATTGCTGCTGAAGTGACGCTCGGTCATGTTGCCTCTGAGACGACTGACTGAGCGTTTTAATAACAGTCGTCACCCGTCTTCTTCTCTCTGTATGGAAATAATAAGAACACGTTGTGGCACACAGGCCTTCATCAGAAACCACAAGTCAAGAAAGATGATGACAAATAGCTGGAAACATCATGGACTGAGAGGAAATATCAATGTCATATCTATTTAATAACAACATATATATGTCAGTTCATGTCTGAAAGCAGCTTAAAAAAACTGTGTAGAGTTAAAGGATTTTAATTTGGGAACTCTTGATTTCCACATCAATCAAGAGTTCATAATCTGGTTTATTTCCTTTTTTGCATCTAAATTTATCACGACGGAGGATTCTTTGTGGATTTTATTTACACGTAAATTTACATTTAACTGTTATTTATTCATTTCTGTGCTGTTAATTGAATCTTTGGTGAGTCTGCATTGAATTTATGAAAATGTTTTATTAAAAAAATGCTATAATATCAATTTAATATATACAGCATGTAATTATTTTACAATTATTACAATCAAGAAAAAAACATTCATCATTTTGTCAATGAACACAAACATCCTATGACTCATCGTTTGTCACAGAAGCAGCAGCTGAGTTAAATATTATTCATGGTTTTATTTCAGAAGGCTCAGTGTGCCGGACGATATTTTACATCCTGGTGAAGAGGTCAGAGGTCGTTGGTTTTCAGCCCACGTGCCTCCTGGTCCTCGACCGTCTTGGACCCTGTGTGGGATCGTCCTCAGAGACGCAGCCAGACAGAAGCTGCAGCTCTGAGTCATGTTTCTCACGTCAAATATTTTCTCTGAGCACATTTATTCGAGGATTCTGTTTCTGTGGTGTCTAATTGAAATGTTTCTCTGTTGGCTTGTTAGTGGACTCTGACCTCTTCGTGTTTTTCCTTCAGTTGAATTCATCACCAACCTTCGATCAGGAGAAAATATTCAACGATAACATACGATCGTTCATCACAAGAATCTTTCAGTCGTACACTGAGGAAATTACTGCTGATGTTTCCACTGAGGATTAACACGTTTAACACGTTTAACACGGTTTAGCACATTTAACACGTTAAACACGGTTTAGCACGTTTAACACGTTAAACACGTTTAACACGTTTAACACGTTTAACACGGTTTAGCACGTTTAACACGGTTTAGCACGTTTACCACGTTAAACACGTTTAGCACGTTTAACACGGTTTAGCACGTTTAACACGTTAAACACGTTTAACACATTTAACACGGTTTAGCACATTTAACACGTTAAACATGTTTAACACGTTTAACACGGTTTAGCACATTTAACACGTTAAACATGTTTAACATGTTTAACACATTTAACACGTTTAGCACTTCTCCACATTATAAACATGCAGGAATTTTACAGTGTTGATTTAAATTCATTCATGTATATAAAGATGATTGGAGACTCTAAATAAAAATGGTCGACTCTTTCAACTTCCTCCAGTTGTATAAACACTGCAATCTCAGAGGCGGTGGACTAGTGGAAGAAAAATTGGACTATTGGCAGAAAATCAGACTGGATGGTCTCTGGTTCGACTCCATGGAGTGACAACAAAAACATACCTAGATGGACAACACCTGGGTCTGTTCAAAAGTCCAAGAGGACTCTCCCTACCCCACTGTCTAAGTGCCCCTGAGCAAGGCACCTTACTTCCCCAACACCTGCTCCCTGGGCGCCTTGAATGGCTGCTCTGTGTGTCCTCCTGTGTTCACCAGATGGGTCAAAAGCAGAGGACAAATTTTCCCCCATTTGCATGTGTGTGGGTCTCTTGTATCTTGTTGTAGTGATGTCATTTTGAAGATCAAGGTCCCGCCCATACACACGTTAGACCAATCAGAAGTCAGTCTCAGCCATCAATCACTAGGATTTTATATCATCAAATAACAAATTAAAACCAAACACTTTAACAAACATCAATGTGATGAGAGAACCTGAAATGATATTTAACATTATTTGTGTGTATGTATGTCCCCTCTGCTAACATGGAGGAGGCAGGGTTTACGATCACCACCAGTTTGTGTTGTTGTTGTTGTTTACGTTGTGAACTGAGCTTCAATTGGTTTTTAACTCAGCAGCATTAAACGAGTGAAGGTCCCTGTGAGTCATCAAAACTTTATTTTGAATTTCATCTCATGAATTACGGCAGCAGACAGGAGTTAATCCCATCTGTGTGTGTTTTTGTGTGTGTGTGGGGGGGGGGGGGGGGTGTATAAATGTCACATTCAGCCTCTTGTGCTGCTGCAGTAATTAGATTTGTCCTGCGCTGCTGAATGTGTGCGATGCTGTTTACTGACCCTGCAGGGCGGAGCAGCATCCACTCAGAGCTCCACTCGTTCTCATTATAATCAGCAGCAAACACCGTCACAACCCACTTTCTCTGCTGACCCTGGAATTCTCTGTGATTAGAAATGTGGCAGAGCATCTGAAACCTGCCGGGCTGTACCGCGTCACCGCGGGGGGGGGGGGGGGGTGCGATATTTCCTCAACCGACTCGTGCAAATACACGTTAGTCGTATCAACGGCCGAACCGTCAAAATAAAAGATTTTATTTACCTCTGCACTGTTCAGCTGCAGGAACGGTCCCAGCGAGTTAGCGGTCTTCGTGGGACGGCCTGACTCATTCCTGTTTCTGGTGTGTTCGGGTTTGGTGGTGTCACGCAGCAGCAGCCGCCCTGCAGCTCTCAACACACACACACACACACACACACACACACACACACACACACACACACACACACACACACACACACACACACACACACACACACGCCACCTCAGTTTGTCTGCTCCTGCTCACGAAGGTAACCGCAGGCGGTGGCGTGCTGTAGATCTGTTTGTGTCCTAATAAAAGAGCAGAAACATTGGACACACAACATGTCTCGTCTGTTTACCCGTCCTGTCGTCTTCAGTGCAGAGACACAGGACGCAGCTGAGACGTCTCTTTTTGACGATCCGTCTCTGACCCTGATGCATTCTGGCAGATTTCTTTTTCTCTACCTGAGAAGATGAGAGGAAACGATTTGGAAACACTGGGCCACAGGGTTTGCTGTTACATGTCTTCCGCTATTTCATTTTCTACAGAAATAAAAGTAATTTAGATCATTTTCAGCCGTCGTGTCGCCGCCACCAAGTGAAGCTTTGAGGGTCACTGGGTTCCTGGAGCCAATCCCAGCAGACATCGGGTGAGAGGTGGGGTTTGTCGATTACCCCCTGGTGGCTGGTTGCAGTATAACTCATAAGCCCTGGTGCCCACACTTATATTTATACTTGCACAAATACACAACAGCAAATTCCTGGTATGTGTAAACCTCCTCGCCGATAAAACCCGATTCTGAGCAGCATTTCAAAATTTCAAAAGTTTTACAGGCCGAAAAACTCAGTACAGCAGGTGTAACAACTCCCATGATCCCACATGATGACAAACTCCTCCTCTTGTTATTGTTTTGACTGAGAGACCCCTGGTGGCAGAATATGACATGTTGTACATTCGAGTCTAAAAACAGACAATATTTAAACGACCTGAGTCATTGACAGTGTAGAGCTTTTAGTGCTCGACCCAGAATTCTGAGAGACGCTGTTTTGCACCAAGATCACGAGTTTCTGTGGAATCAGTGAACCTGCAGCTGGAAGCAGGAAGTTAAAGCTCAGTCTGTTGAACGAAGCTCAGAGAAAAGCAGTGAATCAATAATTTAAGCTCGATGTGGCCGGTTGAGGGAAAATACCTTCACTGGAAACATTAAATCACAGAGCTTCGTCTCCCAGTGACTCCTGGGTCCATCACACATCATAAAACCATGATGAGCTGTCTCCTGTGTGTTGTCTGGAGGGGGGTCCGCTCCGAGCGGCTCAGGCAGCGACGCCTAGCTCGGCCTGGATTTCAGCGTCGGTGTCAGAAATCCTCTCCAGCCCCCAGTCACCAACAGATTGTTCTCTTAAAGGGGATCATCGCTCAAATTAAAAATTCATGTTGCTCCAGCGTTGGAGGTCCGTGCACTGAATATTAATGATGAACACAACTCCCAAAGCCCAAACGCAAACCTGGAACCCTGGAGATGATTTTATTTATTTATATATATACACGGAAGGATTTAAAAACAACGTCAGCTTCTTTTAAATGTGTTAATGAATAAATCAACTGTCAGAAGATCAAATAAATCTCCATGTCCTTAATAGAAAGAGAAATAATCAGCTGATCATTTCTTAGAGTAAAAAGGTACGGTGTGTCCTACGTGTCAGTGAAGCCTTCAGCCAATCAGAGCAGAGTTACCCCAAATGTCACAAGGTCATGTGACATGATGACGTTCTGCAGCGCCAGAGGAAGTCGGACAAAATCTTGAACCAGCATGCATTGTGTTACATCCAGCATGCATTGTGTAACATCCAGCATGCATTGTGTTACATCCAGCATGCATTGTGTTACATCCAGCATGCATTGTGTTACATCCAGCATGCATTGTGTTACATCCAGCATGCATTATGTTACATCCAGCATGCATTGTGTTACATCCAGCGTGCATTTTGTTACATCCAGCATGCATTGTGTTACATCCATCATGCATTATGTTACATCCAGCATGCATTGTGTTACATCCAGCATGCATTGTGTTACATCCAGCATGCATTATGTTACATCCAGCATGCATTGTGTTACATCCAGCATGCATTATGTTACATCCAGCATGCATTGTGTTACATCCAGCGTGCATTTTGTTACATCCAGCATGCATTGTGTTACATCCATCATGCATTATGTTACATCCAGCATGCATTGTGTTACATCCAGCATGCATTGTGTTACATCCAGCGTGCATTATGTTACATCCAGCATGCATTGTGTTACATCCAGCGTGCATTTTGTTACATCCAGCATGCATTGTGTTACATCCATCATGCATTATGTTACATCCAGCATGCATTGTGTTACATCCAGCATGCATTGTGTTACATCCAGCATGCATTATGTTACATCCAGCATGCATTGTGTTTCATCCAGCAAGCATTGTGTTACATCCAGCATGCATTGTGTTACATCCAGCATGCATTGTGTTACATCCAGCATGCATTGTGTTACATCCAGCATGCATTGTGTTACATCCAGCATGCATTGTGTTACATCCAGCATGCATTGTGTTACATCCATCATGCATTTTGTTACATCCATCATGCATTGTGTTACATCCAGCATGCATTGTGTTACATCCAGCATGCATTGTGTTACATCCAGCATGCATTGTGTTACATCCAGCATGCATTGTGTTACATCCATCATGCATTTTGTTACATCCAGCATGCATTGTGTAACATCCAGCATGCATTGTGTTACATCCAGCATGCATTGTGTTACATCCAGCATGCATTGTGTTACATCCAGCATGCATTGTGTTACATCCAGCATGCATTGTGTTACATCCAGCATGCATTGTGTTACATCCAGCATGCATTGTGTTACATCCATCATGCATTTTGTTACATCCAGCATGCATTGTGTTACATCCATCATGCATTGTGTTACATCCAGCGTGCATTTTGTTACATCCAGCATGCATTGTGTTACATCCATCATGCATTATGTTACATCCAGCGTGCATTGTGTTACATCCAGCATGCATTGTGTTACATCCAGCATGCATTATGTTACATCCAGCATGCATTGTGTTTCATCCAGCAAGCATTGTGTTACATCCAGCATGCATTGTGTTACATCCAGCATGCATTGTGTTACATCCAGCATGCATTGTGTTACATCCAGCATGCATTGTGTTACATCCATCATGCATTTTGTTACATCCATCATGCATTGTGTTACATCCAGCATGCATTGTGTTACATCCAGCATGCATTGTGTTACATCCAGCATGCATTGTGTTACATCCAGCATGCATTGTGTTACATCCATCATGCATTTTGTTACATCCAGCATGCATTGTGTAACATCCAGCATGCATTGTGTTACATCCAGCATGCATTGTGTTACATCCAGCATGCATTGTGTTACATCCAGCATGCATTGTGTTACATCCAGCATGCATTGTGTTACATCCAGCATGCATTGTGTTACATCCAGCATGCATTGTGTTACATCCAGCATGCATTGTGTTACATCCAGCATGCATTGTGTTACATCCAGCATGCATTGTGTTACATCCATCATGCATTTTGTTACATCCATCATGCATTGTGTTACATCCATCATGCATTGTGTTACGTCACGTTGATTGTTTTTCCGTCTTTTTGTCTTATCGCTACCAAACACTCGAGCAGCCGATGTCTGAGACGTTTTGGTTTGAAAGGAAACTGATTGGAAAAGGGGAGGTGCTTTCAAAAAATACCTTGCCGGTGATTGGACGAACCATCTGTCTGTCGTCTGTCATAGTTGCTGAACAAGTCGGGGAAAAGAACATCTAGATAAAAACTTGTGTTGTTCTTTCCTCTGTCAATACAGACGTTGTCTCCAGGTCTGATCATCTGATGCTGCAGCAGCTGAACTCTTCAGGAGACGTTGTTGTTCCATCGGTTTCTTTGCTGTTGTCACATCTGGAGCCTCGAGACACAGCTCGTTGCTCCTCAGCTGCGTTTTCAGGTTATTTTCTCTTCTGTCTCAAACTACTACACTACTTGTGTGTTTGGTCTGATTTCCCAACGTCGCTCTGGCTGCAGATGTGTTTCCTTTGTTCAGCATGAGGCTGCAGTCGTCTCTTTGTCTCACGGAGCTGTAATTACTCCAGAAGGAAAACGGTGACCCAGGAGGAGCCTGTCCGGTCGCATCAGGGACGAGAAACCACTCTGGCAACCTGCCCATGAACAATTGTGATTTCTAGAATGTACAACAAAGCCGCTGGTCGCTGCTTCTGGGAATTAAGCTGAGGTGTTTGGGTACATTTACCAAAACCCTGCAGACCCGGATAACGCACCTGAGCTTGTCACATCAGCCACGATGTAACTTTCTTATCAGATGGAGACACGAGGGAGAAGTTCTGGATCAGGAACCTCTGACTCTCATGTTTCTGCTCTGACATTAAAACCCTGAGATTGTGTTTCACATCTCTGTGACCCCGACTCCGCAGAATCTCTACAGAGAATATTTCTCCCGTTTCTCAGTGACTCTGCAGTTACTGTTCGTTGACCTTTGTCTTAATTCTTTTGCAGCACACATGGTTTCTTACTGGGAGACGTGGCAGCGCCCCAACTTGGCTTCAGAGCTCGTTCTGTCGGACGCGGTTGTTCAAAGGGGGGCAACAGACGGCTAATTGGAGCTGTGCTATTTAAAGGAAAGACGGGCCTCTCATCAGGATCTAATGTCGGCTGATGACAGACGCTGTCAGGGAGGGGGGGGGGGGGGGTGAGTTAATAAAGAGACAGATGAGCACACAGTGTTTTTAGAAGAGTTGGGTATGAGAGGATCGGGAGGGCAGGGGCCTGCTGGTGGGTCGCTCTGCTGCCACGATGCAGGTGGAACACTGAAGATTATTATAGTTTAAGTCCATGTTGAAAGTTCATAATACTTCACTTCACTTATACTTTCCTCAGTTTGGCTCCTTCAGATATTTGTAATAAAAAGCTGAAAGCTCAACATGTCGTCACTGATTCCAACACTAATAATCTGATTTGTTGTATCCTGGTTTTTTTCACGCTTCAGTTTCCAGACGCTTCCTGTGACGCAGATGCAGAAGCTGCACGAGAAACATCGGAACCTGTGTTACTCGGGTTTTTGTGACCACTCGCAGGTTTTCACGTTTTGACATTTCACAGTGGAACTCAAACATGTATCTGCAGTGAAAAGTGAAAACGGGGATAAAGCCGGAGAGGAAACTGGATGAATGAAGATCGCTTCTTACTCTCAGCTCTGATCGTTCTCACACAAACTCATGAAACTATCAGGAGGACTCACACTGACCTTTGACCTCTGTCTCTTCCTGCAGCCACGTGTCAGTGTGTGTGTGTGTGTGTGTGTTTGTGTGACTCTGGTAAATCCACGTATGACCTTACAGAGCTTTTGTGTTTCCCCTGCGAGTCTTTGGCGGTCCAGCTCCTCTGAGGTCGGACTTATCAGGGGATCAACCACATTTCACTCATTAGAGCCTCGGATAAGATCCATCCCTCAGCCCGGGCTGTGTGTCTGTTTGTGTGTGTGGGTGTGTGTGTGTGGGTTTGGGTGAGTGTGTGTGTGAGCTCGCCCTATGATGGACGCTTGCATGGAGCTGCATCACGAGGCCCAGTTTGACACAAATCCACGGAGCTTTGTATCAAAGCCTGAACTATTTCCAAACACTCTCCCCTTCATAGTCTCCTTAAATGGGAAGAAGGCCGCAGGGTTCTCCAGCAGAGGAGACAGAGGAGCCTAATGCCCCCCCCCCCACTCGATGACGGTGAGCGTCAGAGAGCTGAGTCATCCGCTGACCTTCTCTTGCCCCCCCCCCCCCCCCGTCATATCATCACGAACACCTAATTGCTGCTCATTATTTTCAGGCGGAGAGATGGAGGGAGAGCGGGAGACGTGTTTCCCAGCAGGAGGTTTGATTCCCAGTGAGTGGGGGCGAGGGGGTAATGGTTTTCTGTTTGAGTGGAGTCGGCCACAGTCACTGTAATAAGTGAAGAGCCATATTCCACAGGTGCACATTTCTGTTTTTGTGCATCTACGTCACGGCGGCTGAGGAGGAAACTCGACCTGCTGCAGATTCACGAGGCAGCTCCTCCGTCTGATTGAGTTCTCGACTCGTCGATGATTTAAACGCTCAGTTCTCTCATTAAAGAGGCAGAAACAGGTGTTAATCAAATAGTGGGTGTTTGTAATTGAATGAGAGCCTCTGCTAATAAGCTGTGACTGCAGCCCTGAGTATTTGTAGCCCATTTATGAAAAGGCTATTCAATGCAATGAAAAGCATCTTTGTGTGTTCGGGGACACTGAGGTCTATTTGTGGGCTGATAAAGTGTGACACTGTTTGGATGTTTAACATTAACAGCTCTGGGTATTGTTACCCTCATGGTTCTTTATCGGGGTGGTACGGAGACGTGGACTCTTCCTGGAACTCATCGCAGATTCATTCAGGACAAAAATAGACAGTTTAAAGTTTCTCTAATGTGATTTTAGCTCTCATGAGTCTCATTTACAGAAGTTTATAACATCCTGACCTCCGAGTGTGAGCAGCTCTGTCTTTTATTTATCTCAATAATCATTATTAAAATGATAAAATGGATCTTATTGATGAGGAGGACTGCAGGTTGTCAGCTCATTTCCATCTGTAGGCAGGAAATACAAACTTCACCTCAACGTTATCTGTCCCTGAAGGTTTTACTGGAGGACATCGATGAGAACAACAAGGCACAACACAGAATACATACAAGAGGAGGGTTGAACAACAATGGTCCCAGGTTGATCTTACAATTGCTGAATGAATACAATAAAAACGAGAATAATAAAAAATATATAAAATACCAAGAATGCCTTCACTTCCACACTGAGTTAAGAAGGAGGTGAGAATGAATGAGAGCTCTTACAGGGGGAATCTGATCAGGAAGCCTTGATGGTGAAAAAGTTAAACTCAGGTCAAAGAAGTTGAGAACTGACGGATAAAGAGAGATTTTCCTCTCAACCTGTTTGTGGTTCAGTGAGGTTTCTGTGCCGGACCCGAGTGTGACTCCACTGAGACGGTTGTCAGGATATTAACCGAGGATCTTTACGATCTCCCGATGAAGAGCCACTCCCATCAACACAGGGACCGTGGATTTCCAGTAAATGTTTAAGGTCAGGACAGAAGTAAAAACTCTCACAGCTTGTTTGGTCCGGTTTAGTCTGAATCAAAACAACTGGTGTGAAAGTTTGGCTGCCTCAGTTTACTGACTTCTCTGTGGAGGACACTGAGCCAGACAAAGCACTCGGAGCGTCCTCGGCTAAAATGGAACAGAACTCGATCGGACTTTTCATGTCAAGAGCTCAAGTTCACACAGTTCGTCTTTCAGTTTGAATTCACTTGTGCTTTACTGGCCCCAGACTGACGATCCGACCCCGTGGAAGAGTGTTAAGAAAAATACATTTTAGCTACTCAACTGTTTGTGTTCCTCAAGATAATTCAGGATATCAATTCTGGAAATAGATTAATTAAATAAAGATCATTCGAGGAGGACTATGTCTTTGCTCCTCCTTGTCCTCCGACCCAGTAACCTTGACTCTTTGTTCTCACACAGATCCTGTTTAACCAGCAGCGCTCTCTCCTCTCTTAAAAATTGGATTTGGCCCAGGTGGCTCTGAGGACAGAACTGATTTACAGGTGCTCTGACACGCATCGTAATCAGGATGGTGTCGCCAGGAGGTAATTCATCGGAAACCTCCCGAGCTGAGAACACCAACAACGAGAGGAGAGGAGCCGGGAGACTACGGGCTCAAGGTCAAACGAACACAACAACAGGAGGAAGGCAGACGTTTTCATGTTCATGATCACGATCTTAGTGTTGAGTCTCCACACATCAAAGGCTGCAGGCTCCGGTTGGACAGTCCTCGCTGAAATGACGACTGTAACGAAGCTCGCTCGCCGCCTCGTCCACAGCAGCTGTGAGGTCACCGAGGCTCCATGGCAACCAGAGATTGAAATGAGTGTGATTCTACAACGAAGGAAAGTGACGAGAGACGAGAAGACCTGGTGTTTCTGATTCATCGTCTTTTCATTCCTCACATTCTCCATCCTCGTCAAACAGTCACTCAGAAGCTGTTTTTACACATGAACTCTAAATATGTGGACACGATTTTAATGACGTTTTGTGTAGTTGGTGTTTGTGAAGTAGCAGCAGGTTGTTTGGTCCGACTCGTTCACAACAACAGGAACATGTGGGGAACATCTAGGCTGTGGAAAGATCAGTGTTGTTGTTTACAGCTCTTCCACACCGGCGTCGGTCCTCATCACCAGAAGATCTGGAATCTCCTCGTCTTTCCAAGTGGACGTCTTCGTCTTCTACGTGTACGGCTCCTCTTCTTCATCCTGAGATAGTTCATCATCAACAAGTCCACTCGCTCTCTGACAGACAGATGTTTGTTGAATCAAATAACAAAACACCAAAACCCATAAGACACAAGCAGATGAAGTGAGGAAGTCGGTTTTCCTGTTCCTTCAGGAGGAGCAGACTTCCCCGGTCGTTGTGCGTTGCTGATGTGTGCGTTGTCGTGCAGACCTGAGGCAGCGCTGCAGGACCAATGAGAATCTCCACGACCTCCTCTCCTCCGTCTCTTTGTCTTCACACCATGTCGCCGGAGGCTGGCGGCTGCGTCACTTGTGGTTTTCTCTGAGAATAAAAGGCAGAAGAACAGAGAGGAGGTGAATGATCTGTGTGTAGAGATCAGTTCTAATGTTGTCTCTGAATATACACTGCTCCGGTGTGTGTGTGCTGCTACACATGAAGTTTGTGTGTCTGGTATAGTCTCTGCGGCAAATAAATACTTATTTGACTCCTGATTGGTCGAGTGTCAAATATATGGGCGGGAACCCTCAACACCACTTCACGATCATCAACAGAACTCGTTCCTCAGTTAAGGGGCAGAATCCTTCAAGCATCATAAATGAACGTCACGAACAGGATTCGAACCTGTGCGGGGAAACCCCATTGGATTTCGAGTCCAACGCCTTAACCTCTCGGCCACCGTGACCGTATAGAACCTGACCAAAGCACAATGAGTCGTTTGATAGGTCAGGCGGGGGAGCATCCAGCTGTTGAAGCCTTTGTTTCTCAGGGATGGACGATCCAGTTGAAGGAGCCTTGGTAATGGGACGACCATATTTTGGAGGGAGTGATAAGGAACTGGTGATTTTTTATTCTACTTTTTATTAAACCAATAAGGTGACCCTCAGTCGTAGCTTCTCAGTGACTCAATGACTCGGAGTGAAGTGACGTCTCATCAGATTCTGCAGAAGTTTGAATAAACACAATGTTTCTGAATTCAGACGATCACAGTTTAGAGCTTTGTTTACATTAACTCCTCTGATTCTGAGCCTCTGGTGATTTCACACTCAAAACTTCCTCCTCCTGGAATCTGATGATGCTTGTGTCCTTCACAAAGTCAGAAACCACAGAATCGCTCAGTGTTTGATCTTTAATACATCACATCAGTGTTGTCAGGCTGGAAAACTGATGTGAGCTATCTCTGCCGTCACAAAACAGTACGATACCTTCCCTCAGATTCTTCTCCTTCCTTTCTTCTTTTCAAGGTGAAGCGTGCGGCAGCCAGTCCTCGTCCCGATCTCTGGAAATGAAGTGAAGATGACAGAAGAGAAGACGTGGAAACAGTCGGAGTCTGGTGAGTTCACCTTCTTCTCTCAGATTCTGACTTTCTCATCAGCGAAGTGACGGACGTGTTTAAAAAACTTGAAATTTGTTCTTGAGGATCCAGCGTTTGACTAATGAGTAAAGGTTAATTTATTCTGACTTACCGTATATAAAGAGATAATGATGAATCGTGTTTCAGTGACGTTATTTCTATCAAACACTTTGTGGCTCGTTTCGTTCCAAATATCCAACACAGAAGTTTATTAGAACCTTTGAATTAAGATCATTAGAATCTCTAGGATCCTGTCTTTTTTAACTCTGACCTTTGAGGAACAAACATCTTCTTCATCTCCCCACAATCCCATTTGGCTCTGAATTATTGAAGCGACTGGTACTTTGGGCGAGAAACTGAGTGAGTTTCCACTTCTTTTTCGGAAAACCACTTTTCTTTCAAGCCCACACGTACACACACACCTTCAGATGAACCCTCCCCCCCAAAAAAGCTCCCCCATGTGTTGTGTAGTGAAGCGCTCATGCAGAAGGCTGCACCGGGCGACCTCGCCCTCCTCCCGTCCTCCCGCCAACCCTCTGCTTCAGTCCAGCGGAGGCCGGTACACTTACATAAGCCGACCCTCACCTCACTGCCCTGCTCCCTTTTACTGTTACTACCGGCTGGGTGCCTCTCACAAACTCTGCCCGTCGATGTGTTTTATCCTCTGCAGACCTGAACTGAACCGTGTCCAGTAAACTGCTGCTGTCGCCGTGATGTAGCGTCTTTGTTCTGCACGTAAAGATCAAAACGGTCTCATGGGTGAAAGAGAGGAAGAAGAAACGCAGCCGCCGGGTTCAGGCCTCACCAGCTCACACCCTGGGGTCACCACGGACACAGGAGTGTTTCTGGTAAAGTCGTTTTAACAGGCTCGGCTTTCTTAAACACTGAGGAACCGGTTGATGCGCGGTGTTAAAAGCAGCTCTGGTCTCTCGTCACGGCTCCATGCGTGTGCTTGGCGTGACCGTTGAAGGTTCAGTTAGAGAACGAGGAAACTTTTAACCTCTCGTGATGACGCTGTGCTGCTGTGAGATGTTTTCAGAGCGCAGTAAAGTGAAAAGGTGACGGCGAGGTGAAGAGCTGTGTTAACACACTTTCCAGGATCCCGGGGAAACCTGGGAACTTTATTTCTTCTGAAAAATAACTTTCCCCATCTTCTTTATCTTTTCTGCTGAGAGCAAACTGTCGTATCTCTGTAATGAAAAGTTCTCAGCTCAAGGAAGAGATGTTGGAAAATAGTGGCACTGACGACCGCTGATGGTTAATTGGATCCACATCTTCAGGATCTTCAGTCTCACACTGATGGTTTGTGGGCTCGCACGGACACGTCAGGTGTGTGTGTGTGTTTTGACGGCTCCCCCATGATCGCCCCCTGGTGTCTTGGATGCAGTATAAATCACAAACCCCACCTCCTCCATGTTAGCAGAGTGGACGTGGACCAAACTACAAAATCATAGTAGACCTTAAATGTATCTCAGAGATGGTTTCTATCATTTCAGGTAGTTCTTATCACTCTGATGTCGAAGTTTTCATGTTTCTGATCAGTTTGGTTGTGATTAGTTATTTGATGACATTAAAACAGGCTGAGACGTCATGACTGACACGTGAAAGTGACTCATGATTGGTCGAGTTCAGCCATGGGCGGGACATCGACACCACGACTCAACTCCACTCTCTCGCTGCTGCAGAGACTCCGAATGACTCGATCACCACAAGATGGCAGCGTTTGTATCGGAGATATTTTAGCTTCATTTCCGATAGTGTTAGGAAGTGGAGACACATCGTCCGTCTTCATTTAGAGTCATCGATCGACTTTGTTTACAGACGAGCGGCGGTTCATCGGATTCATGGAGGAGATGACTCAGCTGATTGCGCGTTGTGTCCTCTGCTCTTTGTTTTCTGACCGGAGAAGATCCAGAGTGAGTGGAAGCCTCTGCAGGAGGTTTTTATTATTGAAACACAGCGACATGTGCTTTGACTGAATGTGCTGCAGTGTTTCCTCTTTACTGCATGAACTTCCTGTCAGTGTGGATTAGTGCTGGGCCGCCGCTCCGCCCTGGAGAGGAGCTGTTAAGATAACTCAAGCTTCAGCCTGATTTACGGCAGAGATGAAGTGAAAGTAGGAGAACGTGTTGGTGTTGAAGGACGTTTACACAGAATAAACCTGCTCGCTGCCACAGAACACGACAGCGTGAACACACCTGAGGTGACTCGTCGGGGACAGATGTGACGCTCATCAGCAGGAGGAAGTGATCTCAGGCTCTAATTCATCTTGAACTGGTTTAATATGGTTTAACTACCTTTAATTATACAAACATTTAATTTGACTCGGATTTAGAGTCACCTGATTGATTCTCATTAATGTGATTTTCTGTGTTTGTTTGATAAACTCACACACATGAACTTTACGTTAATTAAGCCCCATTCATTTTATCATTATTGTGAACAAAGGTTAAACGTCTGTAACGACGGGAGCGACTCATCAAACGAGAGAAACCTAAACTGCTGGATTCTGTCTTTTTCTCTCTGTGAACAGTTTATTAGCCTGGCAACAAACTTGCTGTTTAATCACGCGTAGGCAACTAGCTGCTTCGTGAACCTTATCACGTACTCACGGAAGTGCTTAGGTACTACATGTGTTACTGGAGCATTCCAGTAGAGGGCACACCACAGAACTCAGACTAAAGATCGTAGAACGCTCTGCTCTACCCAGGACCCAGACAAAATATAGCTTCTGATCGCTCTGCAACTTCGGTGCTTTCAACATTAACAAAGAAGGCAACCCTTGAGTAGAGCGACATTTGGTGAATGTGAAGATCAAGACAGGAAAAACGATGACGTCTGGACCTGGTCGGCTTTTCTTCAAAACTCCACCATCTCTTGTTGCTGATGATTTGCCCACAGACCCGGTCAAGCACTCACTCTCCGTAGTTAGTTCCAATCTGTGGAAAACTCAGACATTTAAAGTTTAAACAGATTATTAACCACACGTTAAACTAACTCGTTAAAGTTACATTTTCTTCGACAGAGATCTGGACCGGCTCTGACATACGTCTCATTTCTAAAGCACATATATGTAAATGTCCCCGCGGGTGGTCTCTTCTCGGAGCACTCAGGTGTCCTTGAACGCAGCTCCACCGGCAGCTTCGTGCCGTCGTAACCTGCAGGGCGGCTCTCAGATCCAGATGAAGGGTCCTCAGTGCGTCTGCGGAGCGCCGACAGCCAGAGGAGACACTCGGAGCGATGTAACAGCTGGTCTCCGGAGAGGACAGGGAAACGTGGACCACACCAGGAGGACGGAGACGTGTTAGAGTGTGTGGAGGAGCGAGGGCTGAGCCAATAAGAGCAGAGAAGTCGAGACAAGGCGTTAACGAGTGAGCGATGGAGTGGAGAGCGAACACTTCACACTGAGAGACGTAAACACACAACTTCATAATCACGTTGCATAAAGGACGAGAGGAAGAAGAATATTCTGTCCCATGAGGAGGTTTGACATGTATTCTGTTTTTTTTAGGTTCTGACAAAGAAAATTGGAGATAAAATAAGATTCATGTGTCATTTCTTTAGGTTTTTATATATTTTAATATAGTTTTTCTCCATTTTTTTATTCGATGGTTGAAACACGTCAAACCTGGTTGGGAGGGGGTTAAGGCTAAGGCAACCATTTTGTTAAAGGAGTTCATCGTATCATCAGATGTAATCAGAAAATAATTAGTAAGTAATAAGTTGAATTTGATACATTGTGACAAAAATAATATCAAATAAATCACTTTGTGTGCGTGTGTCAGTGTCAGCATGTTTGTGTGTGTTCGTAAGCTTGTGTCTGTGTGTGACTGCGTTAGTTAGAGTGTGTGAGTGTTTGTTGGTTCATGCGTGTTTGTTTGTGTGTCAGTATATATGAGTTTGTGTGTGTGTTAGTTTGTGTGTGTTTGTGTGTGTCTTAGTTTATGTGTGTGTCAGTATATATGAGTTTGTGTGTGTGTTAGTTTGTGTGTGTGTGTGTGTGTGTATATTAATTTTGTGTGTTTGTGTGTGTGCGTCTCCTCACTGAACTGAATAAATTACATTTCTCGTCGACCGCTGACTTGAGGATTGAGAACTGAAACCTGACAACTTCTGGTTCTGATTCCTGCTCCGGTCCTTGGGCGGGAAGCTGAGGTTGAAAGGTTCTGGAGAAGATTTCATTTCTCGCTGTAGATATTCATGGTAAAATAATGAGACATCTTTGTGCGTCGGGGCTCTCATTAATAAAGCAGCAGCCTGGCGCTCGGTGGGGGAGCCCGGAGAACAGGAACACGACTCCATCTTTAAGTTATTACTGAAGCAGCTCTGATGGTTCGGTCGAGGTTAATGTGGAAATGTAACGATGATGATTCGTTTCACCTCGACCTTCATTGTTGGTCCCACGTGAAACGTTTCATCATCACTTACCTGCAGCTGAAAAGAGCACAGCTCAGTTACACCAGTTACATGATGATGAACGTCTTTGTTTCCTCTTGTGGCTTTTTCTGCCGAGTTCCCTGCTGGAATCATTATAATGTGATTTATTGATTAATTTTTAATATCTTGAGCAGTAATGTTCAATTATCCCTTTACATTGAATCCCTGCAGGAGCTTCATGTCCTCACATCACGTTTGAATTTATCATTTGAATTTGTAATGCCTGGTTGCGTTTTGTGCCCGATTCTGATCCAAATTCTGAGTTGTTCGATTCCTTTAAGATTCAGACTGAGTTTGAGTTTGTCATGTGTTGCTGGTACGTGCAGCGAACAGGAAGTGGGGGGAGCGATCAAGTGAAAACAAACAGGGAAGGTGTACGCTGGAGCATCATCATGTACCCTTCATACCCAGAGGAATTCAACTGGCAACCCTACAGGTCCTAAAATCAATTCCATCAAACAGAAACAAACAAATGTTCCCCTTTTTAAAAAGGAACAAAATAGAAAGAACTACACATAAGAATCGTTTTCAGGAACTTTAAGGATTCAACATCTCAGGGTGGGATTCAACGTCCTTTCATTCGGCGACACTTTGTTTAATTCTCGGCCTGAAGCTTCTGCTGTGTATTCAGCCGTCACTGCACCTCCATTGCTATTTTTGGGAACCACTGGTTTAGAGCGGAGATGATTTTAAGCTCACACAAATGGATTCAAACTGATCTTCTCCCCTGCTGAGCCGGACAGACTCAAAAAGCCTCCAGCTGCACCACGGAGCTGAGTGAGGCTCGACTCCCCGGACGCCAAGCGAGCGAGAGCCAATCAGGGTCAGACGCACTGAGCAGTGGACATAGAACAAAGTGGAGGAATATACGAAAGTTGCAGTCGCCAGCTTCCTGAGTCTCTAAGATTTGTCTTACAGAAGGAGGGAGACATGACAGAAGTTGATGATCACAACACAACACACTTCCTGAACCACAGATCAACGAGAGGCAGGCTTGGGATTGGCTGCACGTTGGGATGAACAGATCACGAGCGAGTTCGAGTTTCTCCATCGTGTCTTTGTGCTTAAAGCTTTGAACTAGTCGACATCTACACCTGAAGCCTGGTGAGACTGTGTTGCACTGATATGTATCTTTGTTTGTAGTGAACAGCGACACAATCAAATGTTTGTGACCAAGTTTCTGTCATTTTAAGTCGTTCTTATCACACTGATGTTGGTTCAAGTACCGCTGGCTCCGTCCCTCGGTCGTAAGTGCACAGACCGCTGCTTTTTAATCCACTTCCTTCCTGCTGAAAGTTCCCAGCCCACAACCACACAGAGCTCTGGTCACAATCCGTCGCCCCCCCCCCCCCGCTTCAGGGTCGCGGTGAATGTGACTCCAGCCGGAATGAAAAGGGCCCTAATGAACTCTGCTATTGTGTGACCAGGATTAGAGTCAGTGTTCAGGAAAGTAATTCACTCTTTCATTTCAATTTATTCATTCATACTGTGTTTTTAAACATCAAGGAATGGTTTCAACAAAATCTGATTCCTTTGAGGAAAATGTGAAACTGTAAAAAACGTCCTTTAACTCTGCTCGTTTGTTTCATTTTAATTTCTACCTTTGTTTTTTAGCATAAATTAAACACAAATCGTCAGTGCTTTGAAAATCCATAATACTTGCTAAAGCATGTAATTACCATGCAATAAAACAAATTACAGGCAACATTCAAAGAGGCACTTTTGATTTTTTTAATCATTTAATTGATTTAGTCTTTTTCATGAAAAGAGGTGACTGTAGTGATTCTTCTACAGTCGCCCCAGCGTCTAATTAATCAGCCTGCGTGTGAATCGGCCAGACATTTAGTCAATGCATCAGGTGGTTAAAACATTACCAAATGGCTCCTTAAACACAGCAATAAGGGCGGGATGAGTTGGTGACACTGATCGCAAAATTCCTCCGTAGTCCAGAGTTTCTCATTCCAGATCTTCGTGGTCTACGCTGCACAACAAGGAGGAAGTCTCCCTGGGCTGCGTAGACTCTGTCCTCCCAAGGACACAGAGAGTCCTCTGAGACACAGCTTCAGTCTTGCTGTCTCATCTTCCTGCAACTGCTCAGAAAGACTGAACTATCCAAAGAAGTGTTTTCACACTGCAAAAGAACCCAGACCACCTCAGAGATCAGACTAACCTTTCACACTTGATATTTAGGTTCAGAATAAACTGTAAAGTCTGAAGGTCTGATCCAGACAAGGTATGAAAGAGCTCTGATTGTGCCTGAATTGGACATATGAGTGAAAGAGAACACTTTTGACATTTAAACAGTAGCTGTATAATTATGTGAGTGAATTTGACTCTTTGAGATAATAAAAGCAGTATAAAGAGGCCATTTACCATTTGTTATCTTTAATATGCATCCAAGAATAACTTGAACTATGAGTGTTCAGTCCTCGGGCTTTGAAGGAACCTCTTCTGTACTCATGCTCTGCCTGTGAGGCGGAAACTCACCATTATTCCAGGAAAATCATCCCACTTGCACTAAGTGACCTTTTCTTTTATAATGATTAACTTCATTGGAGCTGTGCAACGTAGCAAAGCTGTAAAGGAAAGAGTTTTCTCTGCAAGGCTGAAAAACTCAGTGTGAGGAAACCAGAGTTGACGCCTGAACAAAGTGCGATTAAAGCTGTCAAATGTCCATTGATCCACGGAGGTCGTGTGATTTCAGAGCAAAGGTAATCTACGTACTGATCCATAGAGTTTATAACGTTGTTAGCATTAATGTCTTAAGTTTTCCAGGCTCCTCTCGCCAGGAGCCGATGGTGGTGATGGTCACATGTCCACAGCTTCAGCCATCATGTGCAAGAAAAGAGACGTCCTCTGATTGCTGCTCCTTCCTCTTGAGGGTCCAGTGACTCTCTGTCGGAAAGTGACGGGCCAAGGTTAGCTGTTAGCATGCTAACTTCAGTAAATGTTAAGATGTCATTAAAATAGAAGCATACACTTAGTTGCTGTTTTTTTTCTGAGAGAGTAAGTAAGTAAACCATTGTTAATGCTAACGTTAACTATGTAGCAATAGCAAAAACGTACAAACACCTTTAAGAGATGTGTGCTTCATCGTTGATGTTAAGCTGATTCGTATCCGTCTGACCAAAGACTGGATGGATAAAATGTTGTATGATATTCATGTTCCCCGGAGGATGAAGGTTACACTTGCTGATCCTTTGCCTTTTCATCTAGCGTCATCATCGGGTCAAGATATAAATGTTTGTGCATTGATATTTAAGATTATGACCATGGTTGTTTTACGCCAAAGCATTTCATCAAAAACAAATACACTAAAATAAAATGTTGAGCTGATGATGGCACCAAATGAAAAATCAGAGGATCCGCAACGTTATAGCAGTTCATCCTGAGGGGAACATGAATATAAGAAATACATTTTCGTTACATCCATCTTATAGTTGTTGAGATATCATTCAATCAACTTCAGGAGGAAACGCCATCAACTCTCCAGATTCTTCTGAAACGTGTCTGACAGATGATTGACTCACAGACCAAATAAATATTTATGAGACTTTTTAAAAAGATGCTTGAATCTGACTTGTTGTGAAATTGAGAGGAGAGCTCATTTTCCATCCAGAGATCAACCTCAGATCTCTAATCTAAAATATATATTATATCAAGTAACAGGCTCGGAAAGGGATACATGAACAAAGAAAAGACCCTAACCCTTGACTTTATAGATATTTACATCACTAATCATTTCCCACAAAGTGTTTAAAAACCATCAGAGACAGAGCTGCTGGTTGATTACACAGTAAAGCTTGTGTTAAATTAACTTACAGGTAGAACAATCAATCAGCTCTGACACAGCTTCCTGTGGCGTCTGCCGCTGAGAGGGATTTTCACGTTTACCGATCTGAAACCAACTCAACGTGATGATCAATGGAGGTGGATGAATTATAAGTGAAGAGTAATTTCACACTCCACTTCCACTTCGTCACGGATGTTACATCTGGTCATGTGACGTGGGGGAGGGGAGAGCACTGCTGCACATTGAACACACACATAAAAACACACAATGCTGTGATTTCACCAACAGGCCTCAAAATAGTTGATCCTAGGATTGGTTTGCTGAATTATTTCAGCAAACCAACGCACCTGCACATCACCACGTTCTGTTTACATCTCTGTACTACATTCCCCAGGGTGCAACAAGAGTGAAGCCATTGCTGTATTATCAAACAGCTAGTGATGCTAACGGTAGATCAACCCTGGTCCTGATCACCAGCTCTGATTTAGCCACCTTAGCTAACTTAGCTTACTAAACTCGTAAAGCTATTAGCTATCTTATTATCTTCATCACACAATGAATCGTGGGAAGGGTTGGTCGGCCAAAGAAGGATCTTACCTGCTGGAGAGTCGAGCCTGTAGCTGCTCGTTGGGGGAACTGTTGGGTACAGATGCTCTAAATTACACAACATTATATAACTGTACATAGCAAGATCTTTATCGTAGCACAAGTCTGTGCCGTTGGGATGTAGTCGGTCTTTAAACGCAGCCTCTTAATAACGGGTCCATGCCAGTGACCCAGCTAATGTGCTGCTAATGTTAAACCTGGGGCCTGATCACCTGCGTTTTAAATATTAGATACTGATATAGCTGCAGTGGCTTCTCCGCTGATACGTCACATAATGGTACGTACAAACGAGTGCTGAGGTTTGATGTAGATGAAAATGACAGGCCTGAAATTCTAAATCTGTCTTTCTGAGGGTTAGATCAAGTTCTGTGGATGAAACATTCAGACGTGGTGTTCACTGCTTATTTGACTTGTGTCTTGTATCATATACAAACATCATATGGACACAAATACAAGGTTCAACACTTTATTTGAATGTTTCATTTGAGTATTTTCGCATTGGTGCCACAGAATATATACGATTATTCTGTTATCCACCTCTTTAAAGTCTTACTTCAGTTCTGGTCTAATTTCCTGCTGCAGCCGGTGCTGAGTTGGTTTCTGAGCCTCGTCTCCTGTGAAAATCCTGCAGTTTCACTGTATAAACTTCAATGTGGCAGCTGCTTTGTGTCAGTATTCGATGGATTTCCTGTGTAATACTCTGCTGAAGGCATCAAGTCCCGGGACAAAGTATATATCTGTGTTGCGTAGACTCCTCCAGCCGTCAAATCATCCTCTATCCTCTCCCATTATATCCGACAGTGTTTCTGTAACTGGCGTGAGCAGAGGAGTGAGAAGACAACTTTGAAGTTCAATGAAGCGCTCCACTTCAAAGTTCTGCACCGCAGGATTAGCCCAGGAAGGAGATTACTGTAATTGGCGACTGTAGAGGTGGAACAAAAGGTTTCCGCTTTGTCAGAGAGGTGGATGTTCTATAGTGAACCAGGGCTCACACATAGAGGCCGTTTAAAGGGAAAATCCACTGTAAAGCAAAGTAACCAAGTTGTTTTATTAAAGAAAGGTAACTTTCATTTTACAGTTTCATTTTTTATTTAAAAGGCCAATTCATGCCTCTGCTTCTCTAAAAGAAGGAACAAACCAAACCTTTATTTTCTTCGTTGAAATTCGTAAAAGGAAAAGTAATTTCTCTTCAACACTACGTAGTAACACTTGCTATTATTTTGAAGTAAACAGCAGTTAAAGAGATAGGAGCTAAAACCAAGTGTTTCAGACAGAGGCTGAAAAGAGGAGCAGCAGCGATGGACAGTTTCTGAATAAGACCAGAAATGTCTCCGGGAGGAGTTGACACGTTGCTACAGAGGACAGTCTTCATCAATCACGTTTAGTGAAAACTTAAACCAAAACGTTACGATTGTTCTTAGTATGCACAGAGTCTGTATTAAATATAATATAATGAATCTGTGTAAATGGTTCAGTCACTGTTGCCTCAGGATCAAACCAGCTTATATAGAATTTGCATTTTCTAAATCGTAACTAATTCCTGGTGACTGGAAACGATTTCATAGCATCTCATGACGCTGTAGAAAATATTAAAACTCTAGAAAGGTACAGCTGTGTTACCTCGTGTTTATGTTCTGTTTGATTTATTTTATACCTGAATAACAGAAGCACGTTAGACCTGCAGCTTTTCCACTGAACCGTCTCGCTGGCTCCAGGTAAACGCTCACGGTGACATTCATTAACCCTGAGAAAGCCGAGGAGGAGCCTGTAAATCCTCAGCGTGACTTCACAACAACACTGTGAAAACTGAGTTATCTCCTTGTTGCTGCTCTGGTTTTGGAACGCAGCTCCGTGTTTGTGCAGTGAACTGTTGAGTCGGCAAATAGGCAACGATTTCTAATTGTCGAACCGGAGTAAGTGGATGAGTTCCAAAGTGATTTAGTTCTGCCTGGTTTCTCCTCAATGGGCCGTTCGAGTGTTAACGTTCACAGAGTGAGACAGAGATCCGGGTAAGTGACAAAGTTAAGATTCACCTCTCATCAGTATCATCAGCAACAGCTCACTGAGCCAAGAGGAGAAGCTGAGTGAATACTGGAGATGACACACATTACAGGAACACTCCACACTATCGATCGTGAGCTGCAGCTAAAGTGAAGGATGCTGCTCGGCCTGCTGGAAAACAATGAGTTGACGATCAGGTTCTTCAGAGCGGAGGGAACGTGAGGACTTCCTGTTGTTACAGCTTATTTATCAGAAAAGCTTCAGCATCTTTCTGCCTGAAGACTCTTGGAAAATCTGTGTGCAGAGCGTGGACGTGGTTATAGTTGGATGAGATTCAGTTTTTCATTCCGTTCACATTTGAACCAATACCTGGAATTCACCCAATGGGAACTTTCTTCTGTGCTTTATCTCTGTGTGAAACACTTTCATTTTCTGTTGTGTTGTTGTTGTGCTGCACTGTTCATACTCTAATATTTCCTGTAAATCGACCTATTGTCTCACGAACCGTTCCACTCATCGGCCTCAAACTTGGCTTGTGTATTGTTAATGAACTGGGAAGTGCAGTGCCGTGTTTGGTGGGATTTGAACATGCGATACTTTCAGTGTTGAAGAACAAACAAGCAACCAGTGCTCTGTAGCACCAGCGGGGGCGGGGCAGTGTGTCTTCAGTCTGTGGACACGTGAACAGTAGTAAAGACATTTCAATTTCATAAAAACAATTCATAAACCAGGTAGGATGAACACAATGTGTCCTAGCTTCCTTCTGCACACAAACAAGTCAAAGTAAAAGTAAACTTTATTGTCAATTCTGCCACATGGATAAAATTCAGCTTCTCTCTAATTCACGGTCTTTATATATAAGTAGATTTAAGATATAAATACAAGTAAGTACATTACATTAAATATATTATTTTACATCTTACAACAGTTTGAGGAGGATGTAGCAGACGCGGATGAAACACCTGGAGCTAGTGAATTAAACGTGGTTTCAGGACCTTGTTGGTGGACGCTTTGTAAATGGTTTCCTCAGGTGATCTGATGCAAATGTGAAACATCAATAAGAAACGTTTGGTTTTAACCTGGACGTTCAGAGGAGACAGGTGTGTGTGTGAGGAGTTAGCTTGTTATTGACACTAACACGGTGAGGACACGCACAGGCTTCAGTGGAATCACTTAGTTTTCACCCTGGTCTCTGATGCTGTGTGTGTGTGTGTGTGTGTGTGTGTGTGTGTGTGTGTGTGCATGTGAGTAGCGTAGAGTGAGATTTCCCTTCAAGCCTGTTTGAGATTCATAGCTTTAGAATTGGACTCTAAAGTGCAGCGCGGCCTCTTTTTAAAAAGCAGCCACAGATTCCGGCGCCTGTCTGGCCCTTATCCTCCGGAGACCCACTTAAAAGTTTGGGCTTTTTTTTTTCAAAGTTTGGCGTCTAAAATCCAGCATGACAACAAGCAGGGGCGAGCGAGGAGGAGTCGCTGTGTTCGTCAGAGACGTGAGTTGGTTTAACCTGAGAGGAGCTGAGTGTTTCTGAGCCGAGGGGCACGTTACACCTGCAGTTAATTAAAAACAAAATGTACGAACACTGTGACAAGTTGTTACCGCTGCTGGTCTGTTGTGTGTTCAGCTACAAAACGTTCACACAGTTTGGGAACTAGAGATAGTGAGACCCTGGATCTGCTCACAACACAGAGTCCTGACAACCTGTGAACACAGAAGAGAATAAACAGAGAACAGCCACAGTCTTTATTCACAACAGATCCCGTTCACACTGTTTTTATTTACAACCGATTCAGTTCACACTGTTTTTATTTACGACAGATGAAAAATGAGTTATTGATTTTTGAAAACGACATCATAGGAAAGTTCAGTCGAGGTGAAGTGAAGGTGACGGAGCCGAGCAGCAGCGGAAATATCTCCTCTTACAAAAAAAACAATTTGTGTCGAGTGTGTGTGTGTGTGTGTGTGTGTATGTGTGTGTGTGTTTTTGTGTGTGTGTGTGTGTGTGTGTGTGTGTGATTTCAGCCTCTCACTCTGGATCTTCAGGCTCCATTAGACTCACAGATGTGTTGAACCCAGAATCACCTCTGAACCTTTGTATCAACGCTGCTGACAAACTGCTGCACTTGACGACTTCACACGTGCAGCACATGAACCTTCGGAGGAAGACGACTCACATCAGAATCAATGATGTGTCCTCAGAGTCGAAAAGGAGGAAACCTGCTGAGTAACCGTTTTTACAGAGCGAAGGCTTTTATGTTAAATGTCTTCACTTTTCTTCTGTGGCTGGAAAAGTCCACACGTCTTCATCCACAGATAATAAAAGATTTAAATGATGAACAACGTGTCTCTGCTTCCTCCAGGAATGAAGATAAAGTATTTGGATACAAACGACCTCGTCTTGTGTCGGTGACGTCATTTAGACTCAGAGTCTGTGCAGTCCTGAATGTAGAGTGGAGCCGTGGTAACCAGGTCCCGCCCCTAAATGCTGGTTCGACCAATCAGGTCAGTCATTCCCAGATGTCAATCATGACGTCTCAACAAATTAATTAAAACCAAAGTCATAAGAAACATGAACTCTTGAACAAACATCAGTGAGATAAGAACGATCTGAAATGAGAGAAACCATCTTTGAGAAGCATCTACTCTGAGTTTCTTAGTTTGGTTCATGTCCAATCCACTAACATAGAGGAGGCGGGGGGGCTATGACACCAGAGGGTAATGCTTGGATTTGGCTTTGTTTTTGGGAGCCGCCATGTCGTCCATCTTTACTTGCAGAGGGACACACAACCTACACACACATTCTGCCACTAGAGGTCGTTCTCTGAGAACTTCAGATCCGGACGTCTGCTTCAAATAAAGAGTTAAAAACCACAAAGATCTAAAAAGTCACTTTTGACTCTTCTGTCAAACACGTGCACAGAGACGCGACCAGATGAAACTCACTGTGCCGTCGTTATCTACGTCACTAACACAAACTCAAGAGACGTTCGAGATGATGAAGAAAGAATCCTGTCTCAGCAGGACCGTAACCATGGCAACTACTGTGGTTACAAGCATCCATCAACTGTAACCATGGAGACCCTTCTCTCCATCCTCTGAGCAGGAAACAGAAGTTTCTCAATGAAATACTGTTTGGCAGAGAAAAATAACAATTAAAAATAATAATTAAGTATTTGTTATAATCTTCATCTTCCTCAAACTCTCCTTCCTTCTCCTGCTCTTCCTCTTCTTCCTTGTGCTCTTTTTCCTCCTCCTCCTCCTCCTCCTCCTCCTCTTCCTCTTCCTCTGGTTCTTAATGGACCCTGTTTGTTTGCAGCTCCTCTTCTTCCTGTTTGGATCTGTTTGAAAACATCATTGATCTGTTCTTCTTTGCTCTAATGGCCTGTTGAACATCTCGGTCTGAAATAAATGTGAGCGCTGCTGCAGCTGCTGAGTGGCAGCAGATTATTATCTGCAAAACAATATATAGAACACACAGTCACTGATGCATTAACCATCTTTCATTTTCTATTAACGACAAAACTGCTGACCTTTAAGGACCCAGGGGGTGGTTAGCGTAGCCTAGCATAAACACTGAAAGTAAAAGTAAAGATTCTACTTTTAAAACCCTTTTTTCCAAAACTAGATGGAACTGGAGGATTGGGGATCAAATATCTCAGGGTCTTATGAGTGAGGCGGAGAAGGACAGAAGAGACGTTTTGGCGTCCCCAGTTGTGCCAGCGTCATACTGGGTTTGTTTGGAATTACCAGTTCATCTTTGTTCGCACCCTTAACTCAGCTGGTCACAAGCTCTGTGACAGAAAGAACAAGATCCCCAACAGAAGCAGCCAAGTTGAGTTTATCTGATCCATCTCTATTCCAAATGGTTAATTGGGTAATTGTCTGTTGTTCGGGACTGCAAACAAGCGCCTGATTAAAAGTCAACATCCACATTCTCCACATGTTTCTATTCCGGTCGTCCTTCCTCTTCTTTAAACGCCCACAGTCAGCTCACAGAGACGTCCTAGAGGGGAAAGTTTGCAGAACACATTTGAATAAAGAGAAGAAATCTTCAAAATACAGAATTCAACCATTGACAATGGAATCAGAGATTTGAAAGCAGCAGGTTTGGAGGTCGTCTCATGGACCACAGCGCTGACACAACTGTTTAGTTTGAGCTACACGCTGCTTTTATTCTAATAGCGTAAGGGGAGAGGGAAGCTGCAGAGCTTCTCCTGGTTTATTATTGAGTCCCGGCCGAGTGCTCGGGCCTAACTGACAGAGGTTTCAGTGAAAGGGGATGAGTTTCAATTAGCTTCTCCCTCAGGGGGACGGGAGGTCGCTCATCCACAACACCGAGAAAGGAAACCTGCCAAGAACATTCTTGTCTCCCCAGGTCCAAAAAAAACCTCTTGTTTCATTTACCCATTTGAAAACACACTACCTGCTTTATTTTAGCACCAAATAGTTTCCTGTAGCTGTTGGTGTTAGTGGCAGAAACTTGGACTATGGGCAGAAAAGGTCTCTGGTTCGTCTCTGGTTCGACTCCACGGAAAAACAACAAAAAGACGAACCTGGATGATCTGTCCAAAAATCCAAGAGGATTCTCCCTACCTTGTCTAGTGCCCCTGAGCAAGGCACCTTACTCCCCCAACATCTGCTCCCCGGGCGCCGTACATGGCTGCTCACTGCTCTGTGTGTCCTGCACCAGATGGGTCAAAAGCAGAAATTTCCCTACCTGCATGTCTGTGCATGTGTTTGGGACAAATAAATGTATCTTAATCTTAATCTTCTTTACTTTAACTGAGGTTGAGTTGATCTGAAAATGGAATGAAAGGAAATGATGTTTGTAAAGAGTCCAGATGTAACGTGAACAGAATCCTCCATCATCGTTGAATTCAGTTCAGCTGATGCTTCCTCACAGTCGACAGTCAGTGTGAGAGAAATGAGGGATTTAAAAGAAACTGAATAAAACCACTCAAAACCAGTTTGTTGGTTCCAACATGGAATTAAAGTTTTAATTGATGTTTGTCAGCAGAACTTCTCAGAGACACTGAATCTATTTCTGACCCAGAGAAGAAGAACTTTCCCCTTTGTTGAATGTGTTGAGATTGAGCGTTAGTGACTCATTTATTGTGACTTGTGACTACGATGCTGTCTAAGTGGGTTTCATTTGACACTCTGGAGGCTTCAGTAACACAAAGTGTTTTTACTGACTTCATGTCTGACAGAAGTGAAATGATCAGGACGCTGTGTCATCCGAGGACTTCACCTCCTTCATCATCAGACGAGGAGCCTGAGGAGGGAGCACGGGCTAAATGAAGAGAGAGAGAGAGAGTGAGAGAGAGAGAGAGAGAGAGAGAGAGAGAGGGAGAGAGGAGAACAAGGAGCAGCTAGAGGCGAGTAATGAACTTTAGTTGTGTTGTCTTGTTCCCCCCCCCCTCTCTCCAGTGCTCAGGCTGATGGTGGCGTGCCGTCGGAGGAACCACCTGCAGACCGGATTAGAAAGGCCTCGCTCTACCTGCTGGACGCGGCGCTGCGTGTTCGGATTTACAACCTGCAGCGTTTGGTGCACGGTGTGGGCGTGTGTGTGTGTGTGCTTCTTTGTATATGCACAGCAGTGGTTGTGTGTCCGAGCCATTTTGTGTATGTGTGTAGGTGTTATGGAATGATAGAGCAGATGGAGGCAGATGGCGACTCCTACTGCTGCAGTGAAATGGCATCTCATTACAACCCTGCCAGTTTAATCTGCTACTAATAAAAAAATATATTCGCAGATAAAGTAAGAGACATAAAACTCACCAGAGGACGTGTGGGGGTGGAACAGGTGGTGGTGGAGGGAGGGGGGCAGTGGCAAGACAACAAGAAGCAGAGGAGGAGGAAGGAAGGAGAGGAAGCAGAGGAGGAAGGAAGCAGAGGAAGGAAGGAAACATCCAAACATAGTGAAGTTAATCCACCCCCTCGTTCCACAAACTGTTGAATGCAAGTCTCCATCTTATCGATTTCACACCTGTGTTCTGTTATTGGTCTGAGGAGGTGATTTATTCAATATGAATAAAAAGAGAATAAACATGCGACCGGAGCTCTGCAGCAGTCAGTGTGGATGGGGGGGGGGGGGGGGGGGGTCATGGCTCAGAACATGTCTTCTTCCAGGTCCTCAGATAAACTACGGCTGTGGAAGCAAACTGGGTCAGAATCATATCCAGATCGATATTCTGATTATTTGTACTTCACCTTATCGGGCTGATGTGTATTTTGAAAAGTTGAATTCTGAAAATTGTGTCGGTTGTTTAACAGACAAAAAAAAAACAAGAAAAAAAAATTCCAACTTATCTATAAAACACACATGTGAAAAGTAATAATGTGATGAAAAACATTGATTATAAATTCTTCACTGCAGATAAACCAGGTAGGATGAACACTAAGTTTTCTAACTTCACAATAATTGACAGAATATTGTAGAAGAGTTTGAGGATGACTCACTAACGACGAGGAATAATTATAATTCTATTAATAATAATAAGAGAAGAGAAAATACAAATACACACTGACCTGGTATAAATCTTGACCTATGTATGAATTATTAGTTTCAGCTCGACAATGTTCAACCGTCGAGTTTAATCATTGTTAAAGTTTGACTCGTCTCTGTTGGACTCTGCCGGTCGACCGTCCTCCCTCGTCTTTGTTGCAGCTACACTCTACAGTGAGGTCACACCTGAGTGAGCGTCTCCTCCGCCAGCTCAGGAGACGTCCCCGTGCTGCTGCTGGAAGTCACAACGCAAACACTTAAACACTCATCACACACACACACTAGATGCTCTGACTTTTTCTACAGGACGGATCAGGGGCCACGGAGTCAACACACACGCGGGAGGGAAAGTGATTCTGTAAAAGTGTCGTCAGTATAAAAACCAGGGAGGATGAAGCAGCTCTCCTCCTCTTCCTCTCTGACTTGTGGAGTTCCTGTTGTAAACGTGTGTGTTTGTCAGGTTTTACTGCTCAGGCCTTCTTTGTATTTTTAAAGTTTCAACTTGGTGTTCATATATAAATCTTTATCTTTAATGGTTGACATCTGGATCATGAAGAGCCGATGTGTCGGGGATTAAACCAAGACTAGAACCAGGATCTGCTTTGTGTTATCAGCTAGTTTAACTTCCCTGTGTCACGTCTGTGCATTGTAATGGTTATAGAGATAATATCATCATTTTGTTTTATGAAGCAGAAGATTTTTATGACTCACCAGGGAAACAGGAACAGAACTAATTTACATAAACAAATCCAAACAATAAAAGTCATCTTAACGTGAACTTTAATTTCATTTAATTCAAGTATTCTCTTTTTTTCCCAACATATTTAAAAAATGTGAAACAAACTGTTTTAATTTGACGTCTTCTTTGTCTCAGCATTACTCCCCATCTGTGAGTGTGTGTCTGTGTGTGTCTGAGTGTGGTTGTTTGATGAATTATTGATGTGTGCGTCTGGCTCTTGACGTGTGTCTGCCACTGGAGTTGGCTTCTTTGATCGCAGGAACCCCACCATCACACACAGACACACACACACACACACACACACACACACACACACACACACACACACACACACACACACACACACACTAACTGACTTCCATGTGTTAAAGATGCTTATTAAAATCTGGCAGCTCATCAAATATTTAACTTCTTTTAGCAGCGAATGGTGCGAACACACATGTGCGACCCTGAGCAAACGCACAAGTGACACAACGAGACGTGTTCTGCAGTTTCAGTTCAATTCGTATCTTATTTATTCTTATTTAACCGGTAAATAAAAGATCAGCTGTTGGAAACTCAAGAAGACTTTTTTAATTAGAGGTTGGGTTTGAGGTTTTAAAATTACAGCTTCCATCTTTTTTTAGATTAAGAGGATTTGTTTGTCATAATTAGAGGGAAAGTGTCTCAGTGTGACAATCGGGTTTTGATCAATCCTGTTTTTTTCTGGCTGAGTCTCATCATGTCAATGATGCCAGTTTAAAATTACAGTTTTTTTTTTGCTCTGTTCTTTCAGTTCTATCGTTTGTGTAACGTTGTGTGTGTATGTGTGAATCTGGTTTGTGTTTCCGGTCGAATCATGAACGTGTGTGAACCTTTCAGACGCAACAACATCAGGAATAAAACGTCCTCTGCTCATGAACACATCACATTCTGAGGTTCATCTCCGTTCACTGTGATCAGGTGAAACCAAATAAAATCACTAACAATCAAACATAAACTGCAGGACGCACAATGTGTGTCTCTGCGTGTGCACGTTTGTGGGGGCATATGTGTGTGTGTGTGTTGGTGTTCTTGGACAAAGTAACAGCTTCTCAGGACGGTCGTCCATCTGTCTTTTAGGTTTCTCATCTGACCTCTGACCCAACTTTGAACACTCTCTCCAAGCTATCAGCTGACACACAAATATACACACACAGACACACACACACACACGCACACACACACACACACACACACACACACACACACACACACACATGCCAACACACATTTGATCAGTGTGTGTGTGTGTTGTACCTGCTGCTGTGACAGGCAGCACATATGGGTTATTTGCATATGATGCCTCCTCTGAATCTTCAGACTCACCCTGTCTGTGTGTGTGTGTGTGTGTGTGTTTGTGTGTGTGTGTCAGTATGTGTGTGCGTGTGCATGTCTCTGTGTGTGTGTTTGTCAGACTGAGTTAAAGTTCGTCCTCGTCAGGTTTTTTCATACTTTTATAAAAAACAACTTGTCTCTGAATTATTTATCATCTGCTCTTTTTTCTTCACCTACTTTTCCTCTCTCTCTCCCTCTCTCTCCCTCTCTCGCTCTCTCTCCCTCTCTCTCCCTCTCTTGTCCCCCCCCGCCTCTCTCTCTCTCTCACCTGTGCCTTTCTTCATGGTTGAACTGTTCAGTCTCGAGTGATGTCAGACGGTGAATCATTAACCGAACTGTGTCAATATGTGATTACAGATCATTTAGTCACATGTTCAAACAGTGAAGTCACAGAGAGTCAACAGCAGCCGCTCAAACCTAAAACACTTTTAACGTCGTTAGAAATAAGTAATAATAATAATAATAATTCTCTCAGTGGAGCTCGTTTGTCCACACACTCAGAAATGTCAGTCCTGTAAATATGGCAGCTTCTTTTCAAAATGATCTTAAATAAAAAGAGATACAAAATAAAGTCTGTATCCGGCCCCTGATCCGAATCAACCACATAAACTGTTTGTATGAATTTTAAGCTGCTTTCTGACATTTACTGATTTTAGTGAGAGGCTCTGGATTTTCTCTGGAGTTCCCCCAGCCGCCCCCCTGGAAAGAAACTCCGGAGAATGTCTGAATGATCATGTTTCACACAGCAGGAGATCCTCCAGATGAAAACACACTTGATACCTGAGGTTCCATCACCACTGACGAGGGGCCGACTTCAACAGCTTCACACCGAGCTGCAGCAGGTTCATCACTTTTGTGGGATTGTTTGTGTTGTGACTTTCTGCAGCACAATGTATCAGATCGATGAAGTTGTTTTCTTAATTTGCAGTGTGTATCTCTAGATATTGTTGTTGTATCTCACTGTGACATCTGAATTCACTCATGCACCTCCGGGGAAAAGCGGAGGATCTGCGGAGTTCTGTGTGTGTGTGGCGGGGGGGGGGGGAGAGAGAGGGAGAGAGAGAGAGGTGGGGGAGGGGCTCCGGGCCGCGTCTCCTATTGGCCCAGACGGTGCAGGGGGCGGGTCTTGTTGTGGTGGGGGGTGGCTCTGCTGCAGCTCGCCTCAGTGCTCGGGAGCTGGTCAGAGAGTGAGTCCGCCTCAGAGAGCCCAGAGTCCGGATCATGACTCCACCACCGCCCGGCCCATGACTCCACGTCAGCCCGCAGGACGGAGGAGACGGGGCCGCAGAGATCCAGGGACCGACACCAGCGCCCTCCTTCACTCCTCCAAGCCGGGCGAGGCGCACCGCGCTGCGGCGGAGCTGTGCGCGTCCTCCGCCTCCTGCTCCCGGAGCTCCGTGTGTCTGAGCCGCCACCTGGCGCGCTCCCTCTGCGCGCGTGTGTGCGTGCGTGCATGAGCACACACGTGCAGCGGTGTTTCCAGCAGTTAGTGTGACTGTGTCTGCACGAACACACACACGAACACACACACACACTGTGGAGTGTGCTGCAGACCCCCCCTCTGATTCTGGATGGATATTTAACCCCCCCTCCCCCTGGATTAGGATGTAAAGTGATTGACAGCTCAGAGGAACAGCGGGAATAACAACTACACAACTACACAACTACACAACGCACGGTGAGAGACGTTTCCACTTTGTTGCGAAGAAGAAGAAGCAGTTAAGTGTGTGTGTGTGTGTGTGTGTGTGTGACCTGTGTGTTGGAACAGGTCTAATTGAGGTACATTCTTATCCACTGAGCCATGCTTTCAGTCCCCCCCCCCCCCCCCCCCCCCATATCACACACACACACAGTGAAGATGTACATGTTTGTTTTCATGTCACTAAACCTCCGGCTCATGTGTTGGACTCACTTCCTGCAGGTTTAATGAGTCGTTCTCCGTCCACACTGACACGTTGGTTTTAAAACTCGGTGTCCACACCACTCAGGAGTTTCCCAGCTTCCTTCACAGATTGGTTCTTATCCGTCACGTGACTGGAACACAGCTTACCGTCAGTAACGGTAAATCCCTCTCTTACGTTTCACCATCGCTGCTCCTCGTTCAGAGTCCTTTCTGTAACTGAGCCACCGGCTGCAGAGGAGACAATCTACTTCCTGTTTACACCACATGACCAGTGGAGCTGGATGGTCACGTGACGTGTGTTTTCAGGTGTGTTAGCGTGCACGTGACGGCTTCACTGACTGACTGGATGCTCATGACTGTGTTTTTATCGAGGGCTGCGACGATTCTCGAAACCAAAACCGAAATCGCGATCCAGTCGTCCACAGTTTCAATTCACGAAACAGTGTGGAGCCCTCAGCCATGTGTGAGTATGTTGGTCCAATCAGAACGCCGGTACAAAAGTGTGTAGTAAAGTCTAAGTGTTGTCGCTAGGAGTTTCCTTGGAGGGGAGGTTTGAACCGAACTTGGCTTAAAATCCGAGGCCCGAACCGCAAGGTGGATTTGATTTTATCATCGTTCATAGATAATTCGTTATAGTATAATTTCTGTGTTAAGATGTATTTATTGTCTCTGTAACCGTTACTGCCCACATTCTTCCACTTGCGTCCTTTATGTTTGCACTGTTGTTAAGCACTATGTCCCCTAGAGGGCAGCACATTAGAGAGTTTATGATAATAGGCTGTGAAGGTGAGGTAACTTCCTATTGACCCAGTCGTATTTTACCAACTCACAAAGTCTCCTCCAAAAAGTTCAACCATTGATGAAATTTCTCTCTTCTGTCCTATGGTTGTCTCAACTCCACTATTGGCTACACTGCCCTCTCATGATTCCTGGTGGTACTGCTCCATTTCGTCTGTTTCCTCTGTATCCGTAAGCTTTCAGAAGATCTGCACAAATCTGTAAAAAAATGTATCTCAAAAGGCTAATAACTAGAAAATGATCAGATCAGACATTAGAGGTGAACTCTGACCTGAGTGTTTTATTGATGAATATTTACACTCAGAATTTGAGCCTGACTGGTTCGCTGTGAGGAACCAGCATCAAACCTCAGCTGCAGCTCTTTGCCTCACGTTGGACCCGAGTGTGATGTTAAAAAAATCGGATTAAGGAAATGAGAAACACTCAGAAATCCCTCGAGTGTTGGACTGGAATTCCCAACGACTAATTTCACACTTTGAGCACTTGATGCTGAAGCTGTGGTTGACGAGGAGAAGCAGTGACATATGTCGGGGTGAGGGAGGGTTAATGGGACCCTGACCCATAAAGAGGTTAATAAACAAGGTTTTCCATATTTACATCAGTTTACTCGTTATGTTGAGGAATAATCGGGCTGTAAAATCAAATGTCACTGGAGGAAGTTTGAAGGTTGTTAAAGTCTGGAGCTGCTTCCTCTTCTGTTTCTTCTTCTATTGTTTAATTCTGTCTCTACTACCTGTGATTGGTCTGAAAGTCCGGACTCTCCCAAAAAGTGTTTTCACTATGCAGAAGACCAGAACCAGTGATCAGTTTGATCCAGACCCAGAACACCTCTTCTGGTCTGAGGAGCCTTTCAAACAAGGTGTGAAAGAGTCTTAATGAGATCGAACCTGCAGCAGGTATTTAACAAACCACAAGAGTGGAACGTCAAAGTGCCCAAGTGTCCGCACACCTTCGGCCACATAGCGTGTGCGCTGACTCACTCATGAGGGTTACAGATTAATTGCAGAGTTGTTTGTGTACATGTGATTATTCTCTGCGATCACTGATCGGTGTGATGCGTCCTCCAGGTTTGGAGCCAGTGCCTCATCTGGAACCAGATCTTTGTTTCAAGACTGTTGCTGCTTCTTCATGTCCAAAAGAGAAAGTTGAGGTAGTTGAGGTATCTAGTCCGAATGCCTCCTGGGAGCCTTCTGTTGGAGATTTAACGAGCACACTCCACCAGAAGGAGACCCTGGTGTAGACCTAGAACTCACTGGAGGGACTACATATCCCATGAGGCCGGGGGATGACTCAGGATCAGCCAGGAGGAGCTGGAGAGTGTTGCTAGGGAGAGGGAGGTCTGGGATACCCCACTTACTGGTTTACCCCCACAACCTGAGCCTGGATGAGCAGAAGACGATGGATGGATGGAAATACCTAATAATAACCAAACTTATCACACAAATGAACACATTATTTAAAGTTTGATCCATCTGCTAACATGGAGAGGGGGGTGTTTATATCCTGTTCTGCAGCCAGCCACCAGAGGGCAATCGAGACACTTTGGAAGATGTCACAACATTTCCTAAAAGTGAAAGAAAAACTTATTTTTATGACTGTGTTCTGCTTTTTATTTCATTTGGTCCAGTTTTAATTCCCGAACTGTCTTCGATCGTTAATTGTTTCAGACAGATTCATAATAACCTGAATTAACCACTGATGTCGTCTGACTCCGCTCACAGCTGAGTTCTCCACCTCCTCTCTCTGCTAATGGTTTCCCCATTAACCCCACCTGACGGCAGTGTGGGTAATTACGGATGTATTTACAGCCCGTGGCCTCGCTGAGAAATTAATGCAGCATTTGACCAGGCAGAGGGAGACATTAACCAGATTCAACCACACTCCCTCTTTCATTGAGACTGTGGCCTGAAGGTTGCTGTTGTATCAGCTCGACCTCCCCCTGCTGCTGTTGTATCAGCTCGACCTCCCCCTGCTGCTGTTGTATCAGCTCGACCTCCCCCTGCTGCTGTTGTGCAACCGGAAGCTTTAAGAATAAAATCGAGGGTGTAGGTGGAGCGCACCACGCTTTACGCCTTAGCTCCATCTCATTTCATTGAGTCATGACTGCTCAGCAACTTTAGTGTTTGTGTTTGTGTTTGTGTGTGTGTGTGTGTGTGTGTGTGTGTGTGTGTGTGTGTGTGTGTGTGTGTGTGTGTGTGTGTGTGTGTGTGTGTGTGTGTGTGTGTGTGGTCGTGCTGGTTGATCATGTAAAGAATCTGGAGTCATCACAAAGTGAACAGGAAACTGATGAATCTGCTTCTTCATCCTCGTTCAGATTGAGGAGGAAAAAAAAGTAATGTTTATAATGATTACAATCCAAATATTAAATCATGCGTAATGTAAGAAGATAAACTAATTTAAATACTTTAAACCACACTGTCAGAATTTAAACTTTTATACATTTTAATACCTTTTTAATAATGTGTATTATTCCTCGTTATGTGGCTGATGGTTGAGCTGAGGTGTGAAGGTCTCTGCAGGAATGCTTCCGATAAGATGTTCAGGGTTTTGTGTGGGAGTTGCCGTCGTGGTTCTGGTGTGATGAGGTGAAACCTTGAGAGAGACTCTCACGAAGAAAAGCAGCATGTTATCGATGCCTCCATCCTGAAGGGGGCATTGCAGATGTTTCTGGATGTTTGCAGCACACAGGCCCTCTGCCAACTTGTGTTGGAAGCAAAGGAGAGAGAGCAACCTCACTTTTGTCTGGTTTGACTGCTCCGGAGAAAATATGTGTGTGAAAGTCAAACTCTGGGTAAACTCCGGAGCCAATTCCCTGGACCTCACCTCAGGTCACGTCTATGATGTATTAAGCCGGTGTGAGTCAAACTCGATTAACGCAGCTTTTACAGCTCAGTTGTGCAGGTTCGGTTTTGATTTGTGGCTCGTTGTGAAAACGAGTTGACAGGAAGTTTATTATCATTTATTCAGTCGCAAGCTTGTGTTGAAAGTGTTTTGATATTTAAAACGTCGGAGAGTCTGATGGGAGAAAAGATTGTCTGAGTGCTCACGAGTTTTATCACCAACAGATAATTAAAGCAAATATTGTTTTTCCTCCAAAAATACTACCTGAAAAACAGGAGTGCCTTTGGTCTTTCTCTGAATGACCTGCATCCGTCTGAGTTTACTGCTGATGAAGTCTCTCCAGAGCGTTCAGACGAGGGTGGAAGCAGACGGCAGGGGCCGGACGCGACGTATCGATTCCACTGCGGAGATCACGTGGTTTTGTGAGCAGCACATTGAAACCGATCCATTTCAATGTTGTATGTCACTTATCTTCATGTATGTGGCTCCAATTTTCCACTCTGAGATATTTGTGTTATTTTTGTTATTCCAATTTTTGCGTGTTCGAGATGTCATCAACACGCCCCACTCGCTCGCAGTGAATCCTCCGTAGTTTCCTTGCGGCTCACATCAGCTCATTCGGGCATTAACTGGACTTTTTACTGGGGGACTGGCCGGAGAAACTCCAGAGAAAGTCCGGAGCCTCTCACTTCTTGCATCAAGCCCCTCCGGTGAACATCCAGAGATCCTCCTGAGTTCAGGTCACGACTGAAAACAGCTTGAGTGAAGTGAGACTGCAGCAGAAACACTGGATTGATGGAAACTAGCACCTGGCGGATTTTCATGGGCTGTTGCCAATAAACATATTAGGGAATATAAAATAATAAGGACTTGTCGTATTGAATTCTGATTAAAAACATGTGACACGTGTTGTTCTCTTGTTAACTGACTCAACAAACTGAAGAATACAAATATCTCAGGAGGAAAAAGTGAACCGAACATGTAGAGGACGCCCACCTTGTTGTTTCCATGCTGAGATTTACATATTGTTGTGAATGTGTCTGAGCGGAGAATCTCCTGTGGATTCGTCCATGTGTGGAAGTCTGGATCCGATAGTCCGTCTCCAGGGTTCACGTCTGAAAACCACTTGACAGAGGTGTTGGGTTTGTGTCTCTGCTGTGATGTCTGTTGTTCACATGTAAATAATGGAACATGAATATATTTCGTATTTTTGTTGGAGGCTCCTGACGGAAGACGTGTTGTTCTCTTGTGGACTTACATTCTGTGTCTCCACAGGACGAATGGATTTCTTTCATATTAATCTCATGGTTTTAATGGGGGGGAGAAAAGCCCCTGTATAATCCAGTGCTGAGTAGTTGGGGAGGGGGGGGGGTGTTGGTTATCTCTAATGGCCTGTGTCCGACTCGCTGCTTCTCCACATGCTCCCACATTAAGAGGGCTCCAGTATGTCAGGGGGGGGGGGGTCAGCCCTGTGGGGAGGGCGAGGAGTGGACTCCTGCAGGGCCGTATGAATGGAGGATGAGGGAGGGGGGGTGCTGGGGGTGGGGTGTCGGCGCCCTCTCTCTCTTTTGTCTCCGTCGTCGGCCTCTTCAGATTCAGATCAGCTGTTGATGAGACGCCGTGAGGCCGGAGCTCTCAGGAGGATTTCACTTCACCACAGATTCACCAGGAGTTTGTGACGTCTCTCTGAAGCTCCTGTGCCGACGCTTCGCCCTCGCAGCTCCAGGTGAGGCCCTGACGCTGAGCCACGCTTGAGCTGCAACTTCCTGTCGAACTTTTCATTTCATCCATGACGCTGAAACAGAGATTTATTGATTGATATGTTCTGGCCTGTGGAGAAGCTGCAGCCACACACGTGGTTCAGAGTGGATGGAAAATATGTTGGAATATTAGATTTATAGATCAATAGATTGAGTCGTCTACCGTCATCGGTTCACAAGTCTGATATCTGGCGTCAGTGACTCGTCAGTAAACTGAACTCAGCGTGGAGGTCACTGATGATGTCACTGATGATGTCACAGTTTAGTGATGTGGTAAAATCTCTTTTGCTTTTACAGAAACTTGTTTTTATTGTTTACGTCAATCATCTAAATCACAGAGGCACAGGAGACATGAAACAACCGGTTCCTCGTCTGCAGGAACCAGATTTATCCAGATGTTCCTAATAGACTAAACACTTCATGTATATTCATGATGGTATATAATATTTATATATGAATATATTATAATGATGATACTTCCTGTTGGACACTTTATGCAGCAGTGTAGGGTTAAAGTTAAAGTCGGTCTGTGTCGTGCTTCAGAGCTGCTGTGAGTTCTCCTCTGAAACCCGAGAGACGACTCGTCCTCCGTCCTGTCTGCTCCCGTCAGTCCGACTGGGGCCGAACTCTGCTCCCAGAATGCATCTGACTGACAGCTCGTGTTGTGAACGTTCAGCCTGACAGCTGATGACGGATCAGCTGGAGACGGCCGCGGCGCTCGTTTGCTTTGTTTCCTCACTCGACTCGTGAGGGTGAAGTTTTGATAAGAGATCGGCGCTCTGCTTGATCTTCTGTGTGGTCGCACGTCTTTCAGGAAGACATCACTTTGCTGCGTCTCTTATAAAAATCACATCCTGATCAGTCGCAGTTTAAATCAGTGATTTGTTTTTATGTTAAAATGACAGAATCGACTTCCTTCACATCAACGCAGCATCATTGTTTGCTCCCGTCCTCACGATCTGATTTGTGGAATAAAAGCTTTTCCTCATCTCAATCGTCTGAGTGTCTCACGACTGCAGCGCCTCATTATCAGAATGTGACAAATCTAATTACAGGCACCAGAATATTGACCGTGAAGTCTCTCTGCAGCGGGTTTCACAGCCAGTCTCCGGAAACACGGACATGAATCTGAAAACATGAGACGTCTTGGACTTGACCTGTGGATGAAGTCCAGAGAACTGGATCTGTACTTTATCCACAGTTTGTCTTTCACTCGTGCAACACACAGCGGGAGGTTTTATACAGCAACACATTTTCTGACACAGGCAGTTTATTAGAGGCACCTGGTTAAAGTCATTCAGGAGAACTGGTTTCTGATCAGTTTGTTAGTTTGTTTGTTGGTTTGTTTGTTTGTTTGTTTGTCAGCAGTTTGAAACGATTTCCAGTAAACTTGGTTTGGCGAAGAGAAGAATTCATAAAATGTTATTGCTGATTCAGGAACATTGTGGCATAGAACATTTTTAACATTATCGTTATGAAACAAATCCGACATATTTAGAGGACTGATATTTATGAGTGTGATGGTGAAAGTCATGAGCTCGACTCAGTTGAAACTGTGTTGAAGTGAATCTGATGTCCAGAGTAACTGGTGTGTGCTGCGGTGCTGGTGCTGCTGGGATATCTGGGAGGGGGGGTAATGAGGCGTGGAGCGACGCTGAGATAACCTCATTATTCTGAACCACTCGCTCTAAACGCTCTGCAGCTCCACCGGTTACTGAAGCAGCAGCGGAGTGCGAGTCGCCGGGTTAATCGTGCATTCACAAATCAGATTGTGTGTGTGTGTGTTTGAGTGTGTGTGTGTGTGTGTGTGTCAGCAGAACCAGTTCCTGGCGTTTTTCTGTTTTCATTCAGATATTATTCATATTTACTTGTGTTGAACATTTGTGTGAAAATCACTTTTTACATCACTTCGTATTTAAGCCACGAAGGAGAAAATCTGCTCCACGTTTCTGTCGTGTGCGTCAAACAGAAGAAGAAGTCAAGTTAAAGCTTTTACCCCCCCCCCCCCCCACAACCGAAGCCCGACTCCCTCCCAAGGTCCCTGAACTCATCTGGAAATCTTTCTTATCTCAGCTCCTCCTCCTCACTTCTCACCAGCAGCAGCGTCTTCGCCTCGTTCAGCCGCTCTGACAATTCAACTGTTCAAAATCCAAACTCATCCCGGTATCTGCGCCCGCGGCCTCGTCCACGACGTGCTGAGAAATCTCCAGCAGCATCTCATCGCTCCACAGTTCCTCCAGGTCAGAGACTGACGCCACTTCACTGAGACACAATCGATGCAGATGATTTTTCCGTCCAGAGCTGCAGCTCGTGTTGAGACGAGAGAGAGGGAGAGGGAGGGAGAGAGAGAGAGAGAGAGAGAGAGGGAGAGAGAGAGCGTTATCTGACTGACCCGTGGAGAAGCTCTCTGTGGTGCAAAGGTTGACGAGAAGGAACTCTGTCCAGAAAAGTAGCCGGACACTTTCCTGTAGTCAGTGTTTCTCATGTGAAGCAGCAGCAGAGTGCTCCGGGTCCGACTCGTTCACAACAACAGGAACATGTGGGGAACATCCAGGCGAGGGGCGGAGCCTGTAGAGCAGCAGGAGGCGGGACATGATGTATAAACTCTGCTGTGGAAAGATCAGTGTTGTTGTTTGCAGCTCATCCACACCGGCGTCGGCCCTCATCACCAGAAGATCTGGAATCTCCTCGTGTTTCCATGTAGACATCTTCATCTTCTACTTGTCCGGCTCCTCTTCTTCATCCTGAGATGTTTGTGTTTTTCTAGTTTCACGTCCGTCACCTGTTAGAAACCTCTTCAACACGTCCACTTGCTCACTGGGAAGCTTCCACACATCATCCTGCTGCAGGAAAGGTTCCATTTGTCCCAGTTCCATTTGTGTTCTCACACACAGATCCTCCAAAACATGTCAGTGGTTCTGTTGTCGTTGTGTCTTCTGTGGTTTTGAAGCTTTTCTCACAGCTGCAGTTTGTGTGGCGACAGGACGATGATAACTGACCTCAGACTCTTGTTGGTGTTTGTGTTGCTGATGGAGTCACTTCCACTGAAAGTGTCGTGATGGTGTGATTTCTTCTGATGTGATCTGTTACAGACTCAACAGCTGATCTGACTGTTCTGTATTTTATCGAAGTCTTAGTTTAGTATTTTGAATGTAATTATGTATTCGAAGTGTAAATGATTTGAACGCTGGTTCATGTTTTCTTGAAATGATTTATTTATCTGAGGAAACGGCCCAGAGTGTCTTGAGTTGTAAGATCTCAGGACGTATTGAGGTTCACCAATTAAAACTCACAGCTGTGATCAGAACCACTCAGGTCGGATGTTAATACACAGTCTGAACGGGAGCGAACACAAACTCTACACTTCTCCAGAAAAGAAAATGCTTTAGTTGGAAAAATCGGGGGAAAGTTTGGAAACGTAGATCCTCACAACTTCATGCTGATTGGATATTTTCCATCAGTTCATAGCTCTCACTTAGTGGTCAGCCTCCTGTCACATGACCTCCTTCCATAACCAGCATCAGCCTCAGCTACCAGAGCAGAACCCAACATGAAGAAGTGTTTCTGACCCTGTTGCTAACAGCTGTTCAGTTAAAACTGTATTTTACAATGACACAACTGATTACATGTGGAGGAGACCAGATGTTATTAGAGTAATTACAGTTCATGTGCACGTCCAGTGTAATATCAACGTGATATGAGTTTTCCATGCGTGTTAGTTTAAACCAGGATTGTCACATTGATTTAACCTCAGTGGAGTTGTATGTACAGCACCTCGAGCAGGAGCCCCCCCCCCGTCAGCTTTAATGGCCTCTTTTGTTTCTCACATCGAGTCGTCGCAGAGCAGTTAACTGACCAACAACAGACCAGGATCCCCCACCACACACACACACACACACATACACACACACACACACAAAGGCAGCAGTTTGATATGCTAATGCTCAATAATATGATTTATGCTAAACTAAGCTATTAGCACGACGGACCAATCTCTTAACAAACTCAAACAGATTAAACAGTTTTTTCGGAGCTGATTCTCGGATCTGGATTGTTCATAAAAAATTTACTTTTGCGTTGTGTGGTTTTAGCTGCAGTTTTTTTTTTACATCTGAGACTGGCGCCCCCTGCTGGTGACCCCAAACAGCAGGGGGCGCTGCTACATTTTTTTATCCAGGCCTCTGTCTTCTACCTCTTCACGCTGTGCTCTCGTGATGACGTCGTTACATTCTAAAATGTTCACAGTTCAAATAACTGATGGAGGGTTAATACATATTTAGTTGTTTATTTACGAATCTTTTGGATCAACATGTTTAATGTGTAAACTAATAAAAATAACAGGTGTCAGTATTTTTATCTTTTATTACTCTTTAAAACCTCTGAGCTGAGCTTGTAGAGATTTTAAAGACCTGAAGGAAACATTTCTACTGCACAGGTCAAAGGTTAAATATGCAGCTCCAGTGTGAGTGAAGCCTTGTGACCTTTGACCTTTGCCCAACACGGCGTGACGTGTGAACCCTGAAGTTTCCTCTCGGTGACGGAGGATGCAGCATGAACAGTGACAGGAAACCTTTATTTACACTGTTTGTTCGACGTTTCAGTTCAAACCAGAATCTTTCATGGTTGATTTATATTTAATGTCTCAACATCACTTCATGATGACTCGCTGTTTCGTTTCATTTGTCGTCTCATACGTTGTTTTATGTTTATCATGTTTTTCAGACGGGGTTTCTCCATCTTCTCCCACACTTGGAGTTTCCATCTGTGAACCTGGTGAGGAGCTGGTGTTACTTCTGGTTTCCCTCCTGCTCGGTGGCGGTGTGTGGGCGCGCGAGGAGGTTTTCGCCGTCGTTGTCAGAAACCGATTCACGTGAAGTGTAAAATCCGTCGTGTGGAGACAATCACATGTTTCAGTGTCTGTCTGCGTCTCGGAGACATGAAGGAATCACAAAGACGTGGCTGATGTGCGGAGGCGTCAAACTCTCTAAAGCGTTTTCTTCTCTCTTTGTTGTCGGTTCCTCGGAGGTCACGTGGATGTGACTGGGTCTCAGATTGTTTTTCTTTTTTAAGTCGGTTGACAAGCGTCAGTGTGGAACTCCGGAAAAACATGACAGAGGTCATCCGTGGCTGTTTAAGGTTGTTTAACTTCTCTGCTCTTTTCTCATCCTCTTTATTCTCAAGCTGGGAAATAAGAACGTTGGCACAGCAGCGTTCAGACGAGTCTTTAAAACACTACATATTTAGCTGTTGTTAATAAAAGATACCTATCGATTGTTCGGATTCAGACCGTGTGTGTGTGTGTGTGGTGTGCACGCGTGTGTGTGTCTGCACAAATGAGACGCCTCTGATGGATGTGATCTGCTTGCGGCTTCAGATGACCTGTACGTTTTTAATGAGCTTTTAAAAGGACACACACGCAGGTGACCTGTCATGGCCATAGGGTGCTCACCCACAATGCCTCGCTCTCCCACACCTAATCCCCTGGCCTCTGACCCCTCCATTGTGCCACGCCCTCCTCTGATTGGATGGACAGCAGAGCTCAGCGGTCATGTGATGAGCTGATGAGGTCATCTGGGAGGCTTCCTGTTTAATGAGCTGCGGCACAGACACTTTTCTGACCTGAGAGGTTGAAGGTGAAGAGGTGAAGCTGCAGAATCCAACTGATGTGAAAACACAAACTGAACACAACTCGCTTCATTAGTTCATTAGTTCCTGTGAGCGTGTGTGTGTCATGTTGTGTTCTCTGGTGATGATACTTCAGAATTGTTCTTTGTCGTTAGTGAGTCGTCCTCAAACTCTTCTAGAATATTCTGTCACTTCTTAGTGTTTGTGTTCAGAGCTTTTTGGAAAACTTTGTGTTCATCCTACCTGGTTCATGCGTGTGTGTTTGTGCGTGTGTGTTACTCTGAACAGCACCGACATCCCATAGTGGTCTGCTGTCCTCACACCCACAGAGGCTGAGCGATGACGCCCCCTGTGGAACATCTTCTATATCAGTTGTGACAACGTGTGATTCTTACAGTGAAAAGCTTTTAATAATTGATGGGTGACACACAAACACACTCACACACAAAGGCCGTGGTGTGCAGGCGCTGCAGGGTTCTGATTGAGTCTATAATCTATAAGTTCTGTTCTCAAACTGAAAGATGAAGCTCTTGACTGAAGAGAGGAAAACGATTCAAAGATCTTTATTGTCTTGAAACTCAGGTACAATGATATGTACACATGTCACTCATGACACTCATGTAAGTGTCACAATAAGCCACACAACAGAAACAAGCAGCTAAATAATGTGAACGATTCGGGACGTGAAGCTCGTTCACTGATTCGTCACATTTCAGTAAATCGCTGCAGTGGAGAAGAACTAAAAGAGAAAAGCCACAAACACAAATTTTACTTTATTTCTTTTTATTCTTTGTTTGTCCAAGAAAACAAGTTTATTTTTCAAGTAGAACAATCGTTATGCAGCGACGCTCACAGATATTTAGAGATCTGAACAGTTTGAGGTAATCAGCCTTTATTCTTCATTCGTGAAGATAAATAAACAACAGCTGTTTACTTTTAATACACTGTCCTGGAGCTGAATAATATAGTGTGTGTGTGTCTGTGTATGTGTGTGTGTGGGGGGGCAGGCAGTCAGAGCACTGAAACATGAAGAGCTCTTGTGTGTATCTGTCGATTGTCGTATTATTTATACAGTCGTGTGGGAGGAAGCTCGGAGGGAGGGAGGGAGAGAGAGAGAGAGAGAGAGGGAGGGAGGGAGGGAGGGAGGGAGAGAGAGAACTTCTGCCCCTTTTCTATAACTGAAGTTTTCTTCCATGTTTTTTAACCGTTGTTGCTGTTGAGTACGATCCAGCTGTGGCAGCTCTGTCCAGTGTGTGTTTGGGTGTGTGTGTGGGGGGGCACTGTGTGTTCATCACACCTTGCTGGGACCAGTGTCCAACCTCTGGTCAAATCTGGAATATTAATGTGGAGACGTCTAGTCAGGATCCAAATTTCAGGTTCAACTGTTGGAACTGGTTTCAATGGAAAAAATTTGATAAACCATATTATGCAGTGAATTTCATTATGAGTCCATGTGGACAGGTTGTGTGAACATGTTTCTATAACCACCTGCTCAGTGTGTTTGACCTCATTGATCATTTACAGGCAGCAAACGTCTCACGGTCACTTTGTCTCAGGAGGAAGACGCCTGAGACATGTGACGTTCAAGTTCACTCTGTAAATCACAGCTCAGTGTTGCTGTTTTACTTTTCTGTCTCAGTCAGACACATTTACGGAATGACCCTTTCTCCTTGTGGTATTAAAAATAATGAATAATGCGCAATGTTTTTTTTTTAAGGAGACACAATTAGACCGATAGCCTAATTACTTTTTAATCCGTTTTTAATGTGTGAAATAATCACGTAACAGCAGCAGAGTTGAGTTGGAGGCAAAAAGAGGAAGAGATCTGGTGAAATGACCGTTATACACGAGTGTGAAATGTTGCTTTCACTTGTCCTGTGTCGATACTTCAGACTTGTCGTAAGTTGGTCGTCCTCAAACTCTTCTACAATATTCTGTCGTTTTTTATAGTTTGTGTGCAGAACTTTTTATAAACAGTCTGTGGTGCAGAGTGAAAATGAGAATTCACAGACTGAAGCTGTGGACACTTCACTCTCAGGAGGGAGGAGGAGGAGGAGGGAGGAGGAGGAGGGAGGAGGTGCAGCAGGTTCGAGGGGGAGACCAGACACCACCCCCCTCCTCACCCAACTGTCCGGGAGCTTTTCTCTTTTCACCTTCCTCCCCCCCCTCGTGGTGTTTATGTGCCACCCTCCTGCAGTGTTAACACCCTGTGGACAAGTAAACGTGACCTTTGACCCCATAACAAGGAGCGAAGTGTCGATGTCAAGTTGTGAAGTCGTCTGGAGGCGTCACCTGATCTCCGTGGCAGAGCGGCGAGCAGAGAGGGCGACGAATAAAAGATCAGGAAGTGAAGTCGACCTCTGATGGTTAAAGGCCAAGAAGAGTCTCTGCAGAGCAACCACTTGTACTTCTCTTCTTCCACATACAAACAAATCTAAAAATATAAGCCTCCCTCTTTTTCCTCATAACAAAACACTATTGATAACGTGTTGGTGTGTGCGTGTGTGTTATTGTGTACGTGTGTGTAGGTGTGTGTGTCAGAGAGAATCAGTGATTTTTTATTTCTCTCAGTAGGAATTAGTTGGTTTGACACTGACGACAAAAAGATAAATCAGAATAGTTTATTTCTTCAGTTCATTTTAAAGATACTTTAATGATTTAAAGTGCAGATAAAAATCTAAATCTGTCGAGATGAGAATGTGACTGAGGAGAAGTTCCTCGAAAACAACATTAAACCAGATATATGTGCGTTTCTCTGAAAATGACCTGGAGTAACCTCTCTGAAGACAGAGCTGTGCTCACACTTCACTTTACAGCAGCAGATTACAGACGTTCTTGGCGTCGCCCGTGTTTAGGGTTGAGTTTCCCCCGAGGCGGCGGCTCCAGGTAGAGCACGACTCGTTTCCGGAGTCGAGATAAGAGCAGCGGAGACGCAGCAGCTCCCAGAGTTCCCGTGGATCCACTCCACTGATCTCCGTCTTTAACGAAGCATCCATCAGCAGAGCTTCATCAGCTCAGACGTGCAGCGACTGGTTCAAATCCTGTCTGTATGTGTACTGGGCAATTACTGTTTGCTCCCCCACAATGCATCTGTTAATGTGGAGCTTCCAGGCTCCAACATGAGGTCACATGTAGAAAATGAGAAACTGTTCGCAGGTTCTCCACGTCTGAGCTGAAATTCAGTTTCATGTTCAGGTCATAAATTTAACCGATGAAAGTCATAATCTGGTTGTAAAGCATCGATCTAACGACAGGGAGAGGAACGAGACGAGTTCAAGGAGAAAATGTTCATGAGCCTCAAACAGAATCAGACGGGAAGAAGCTGCAGAGTTTTATTTTGGGGAAAACAAAGAAAATCTGATGTTTACTGAGAAACAGGCAGAAAGTTCCCCGAAAACATCCGAAGCAACTGAGCAAAAGATTATTGTTTACACATACAGAACATTTTAGAGAAAAGGCCGGGCTTCAGTTCATGTATGAAAACTATTTAAAAGTTTCGGTCACGTTTTGTGTTGGTTTCCTCTGCAGCTTCAAATTGTCCTGGACTGAAAAGATTTAATGAAACTTTCAGATTTAATGAAACTTTCAGATTTAATGAAACTTGCTCATGCTCGTCGTGATTGGGTGAAACACGTCTGTGCAGAATTTAATCTTCTTCATCTCTCCTGCACAAATAATCCAAACCCTCCTCCTCTTCCTCGCCTTGAATTCCACAGCTTTAAAAAAAAACACCAACAAAGCTCCTCTCTTTTATTCCTGACAATATGTAAGGTGACACCGCTTCTTTCTCCCTCTTCTTTCTCCTCTCTCCTCCCCTCTGTCTGACGGAGCCGAAGCCCCCGGGGGGAGGAAGAGGAGAGGGGGATGAAATCAGAGCCGTTCCCTCGGAGGTAGAGGAGATTTATGGAGTGTTTGTGCACAGGGAGGAGGAAGAGGAGGAGGAGGAGCAGCCACAGAGGTCGAAGAATCAGGACAGAAGTTTTTAGAGGGAGAGAAGGTGTTGATGTTCGGAGGCAAAGAGCTCTGAATGAAGAGGAGGAGGAGGAGGAGGAAGAGTGTTTTCTGTGTGCGGCCGAACCTGGACTCGTTACCACATGTTTAGGAAAGGAAATATCCAGGTGGGACGACAGGACAAAGGTCACTCCCACTTCCTCCTGAGCCACTTTACTACATGAGTGAGTTTGTCTCTGCAGTCGTGATTGTGTTACTGTGCGTATGTGTGTGTGCGTGTGCGTGTCCTGAGTCGTCCTCTGTAGTGATGTTGTGTTGCAGATTAAATCCACCTCTGCTCCACTTTCAGCTTCTCCTCTCGTCTGTTGATCCATCAGATCCCTCGTTTCATCCCTCGTGCGTCTGCTGACTTTTATTTGTTTTGTCTGTGAGGTTTCATTACGAACGTCTTTACACCTGCTTCCTCCATCGCGCCGCAGGAGACACGACGCGTTGTGATGTCGAACACTCAGACGCCATGTTGAACTCCACCTCCTGTGGTTTCAATCCACAGGAGGTGGAGTTTAACATCGAACATTTCTGTGTCAAAACTTCCTCCCCGTCGAGAAACAAAGCTAAATATCTCAAATACGAACGCTGCCATCTTGTGGTGGAGACGTCATTAAGAGTCAGGGGCTCGGCCAATCAGGAGTCAGTCTCAGCCTGTTTGTATATCATCAAATACCTAATTTAACGGAACTCATCAGAAACATGAACACTTGAAAAAGCATCACAGCGATAAGGATGAACTAAAATGACAGAAACCAACTTTTGACCTGTAGTTCTGCCAGCCACCAGGGGGCGATCAAGGCATTGTCGTTTGTGTTTATATCAGCGGACCCGATGCAACAGCTCCACTTCATATCTAAAATATTATGGCTTCATTTTGGGAGGAAGTGGAGACGTGTCAACCATCTTTATTTGGACGGTTTCTTCACAAATGGAAACATGAGAACAACATTGTTTTCCCTTTGTCTCATGTTGTTCTCTTTACGAAGTAGTTGGAGTAAATATTTCCATAAAACAGACAAATGAACTCAATCACATCAGACAAAATCCAGGTCAGAAGAAGCATAAGATGTTTTTACAAACTGAAAATGATTCACTTGATAAAAACGAGAACAATCATCTTCACTCTGGTTTTTCATAAGCCTCTTAGATTTTTATATTCCACGTACAATCAGGAAGATTAATGTCGTCTATCAATGATCCTCTTTAGATAGAAGGGAGGGACGTGACGCTGCGGACACATGTCAGCATCGGTCACACACACGACACACAAAACACACTGTACACACACACACAACACACCGTACATAGACACACAACATGCACCGTACAAAAACACAACACACATGTTTATAGGGTACACTTTGTACACACACACATACACGACAAGAACTGTACTAACACACAAACAAACACTGTACATACATGACACGCACTGTATTCACACAAACACACACTGCTAACTTTAGAAAGAATCGTGTGGTAAAAGGAGGAAAAGATCTGTGGGCGAGAGACACAGCAACAGACCGGGAGAGAGAGAGCAGCGTATCATTATGAATTCCTGGCTGTATCTGCCGAGCTGCAGGGAAATGAAATGAAAAGGTCGTCCTCGGTCACAAAGCCACTAATCCACCTTACTCCCATAAATCACACAGGAATACACTCGACCTCACGGAGCCGCCGACACTGGAGCAGATTAAGTCGAGAACGACTCCGTGACCCAAAGGAACCAAATTAATTAAAATCCGAACAGGAGAACGTCCCGTAGATATTCATGACAGGAACCAGAGAGGCCGAGACGCTGAACCAGTTAAATGTGATGAAACGTGTTTCTGATCGGAACCAGCTTCATGTGTTTGTTCCACAGTTTCATTCGATCTGGTTAGTTCTGGTTTCACATTGTAATGTAGGGACTAAAGAAGTTAGTCTGACATACGTACGTCCTGTCGTCATCAAGTCCGTGGGCGGAGTCTACCTGTACTTGACTCTGATTGGTTTAAAGACGGCGTCTGACGTGGGCGTGTTGTCAGTTGGTGGGGGGGGTCAGTACTCTTTCTGTTTGAACGGAGAAAATGGCAGATGGCTGGCAACAAGTCTGATGGAGTTTTATATCAGAGAGTTATTTTTCATGTTTTTCAACGATGACACAAACGACCACATTCAAGTGTTATGAAAATACTGAGGTGTACAAATGAGCCCGTCTACCTGGGTGAGTAGAACAAACAGTTTTAAAACAGAAAGACAGAAACACAACGCAGCTGGATCTGAACGACCGATCAGATTACTGTATCGTAATCAGATTACTGTATCGTAATCAGTTTACTGTATCGTAATCAGATTACTGTATCGTAAACACAGTGTGTGACGTGGAATGTGTGAAGGTGACGACCAAACAACGCTGTCCATCACAAACATACCTGCGTCTTTCCTAGGAAATCACAGGTTGGTCTGAGCGAGTGGACGTGTGTGTGTCTGTGTGTGGGGGGGGGGTTCTGTCAGGTCAGCAGATGGAGTGAGTGCAGTAGATTACGCATCTCCTCTCTTATCTCGTCCTCTAATGCAGGAAGCGTCTGCTGATTATTCTCTTCATCAGGACTCTCCCTCTGTGATTAGCTCGGTGCTAAAAAGCCCTAGAGTTGTAGCGGGGGGGGGGGGGGGCGTCCGTCGGACCAAAGAGCTGCTTTCAACTCTTAATCTCATTATCATAATGCGTGTTCGCTGAGTGGAGAGACGCCTGAGATACGACCCAGGAAATGATTTATTTATCCTTTGATATCAGGAGTTAATGCAACGAGATAAAACCGATTCACTGTGTCAGTGACATCGCACAACAAGATAAGGTCACCGAGGCTCAGACCATGAAAACCATGTGAAAATAATGGACCAACTAAAGATGGACGACGAGTCTCCACCTCCTCCAGAAAACAGCTTAAAATAAATTGGACTTAAACGCTGCCATCTTGTGGTGGTGGAGGAGCAGTGGCATCGAGGTCCACACACATTCTCGACCGGCTATAGATCATCAATAATTAATTAAAACTAAAATTATCTTTAACATGCATCAGTGTGATAAGAACGACCTAAAAATGACAGAAACCATCTTTGACTAATGTTAATTTAACGTCTACTTTAACTTTAATACGTTTGGGCCATGTCCCATCTGCTAACATAGAGGAGACAGTGTTTATAACCTGTTCTACAGCCAGCCACCAGGGGGAGCTGCCAAGTTATCCATCTGTATTTACAGTCTACAGCTGCGTCTTTTGGAGAACGCGGTCTGGTGTCACCAGCTCATCCCGCCCTTATCACTGTTGCTTAGGAAAACAACTGGAGTTGGAAATCCCGAGAAAGTTGTAAAGGTTCAGTGTGTAGAGTTTAGTGCCATCTAGTGGTGAAGTGTCATGTTGCAGCTGAACACTCCTCACCTTCCCCTTCCAAACATGAACCTCAAAAGTAGAGTATGTAAATATAATGTATGTAAATGTAAAGGGCCCAGAGTAGAGTAAATAAAACAAAAATCTGTAAAATTCAGATGAAACACACTAATGAAAACATCACTAGGATTATGTTATATTCACTTTCTGCCAATAGATAATTTTACCCTGAATCTTATAATCTTTAATTCTGCCCCGCTGTTTACATGTGTACCGTTCGGTTGACTTGAATCTTGATTCTCAAGCTTCGGACTTCTTGTCACATGCCGGCACTTGTTTGAAAAAGGTTAGTCACTGAAGAGCAATGCATCCTGGGATATGTTGGGCGCCGGAAAGGATCAATCTGTTCCGAGCCTTCGCTCCTCAGGGGTTTTAAAGGACGGATTTGAAGGAACCTTCGAAATGGGAAAGTGTCTTCACTGTGATGTAATCGGTCTTCAAATGCAGCCTCTGAGTTTAGAGACATCTTGTTTTTTCTGGAAGTGACTCGGACGTCTCCAATGTTTCCACACGAAGACGTCTTCACAGAGAAAGAGTCAACGTTTGACCTCAGTCATTTGTCGCTGGACAGACAAACAAAGACTCCAGTAAGGAAGTAGCAGTGAAACTCTTTCAGAGGAACGGCCGGAGTCTCTGTGGTCACCGTGTTATCCTTTAATTTACAGCCATTACACCGAGTTATCTGTGGAGCCTCCGCCCGGCGCCTGCCCACGCGGCCGCCGCCGTCGTCCCTGCAGTGCTGCTCTCGGCTCTGATTAGACGAGCGAGGAGGCTGCAGAGCGCCGCAGTCCTCCAGCGCCTCCTCCTCCAGCGCCTCCTCCTCCAGCGCCTCCTCCTCCAGCGCCTCCTCCTCCAGCGCCTCCTCCTCCGACGCCTCCTCCTCCTATCGACGGCCGAGCCTTTTGTTTTTACGGCTGCGATTAGAGGAGCGTAAGCGTTTTGTGCAGAATCAACAGAAGCTGCGAGTGAAAGAGGTTTTTAGTGTCACTGTCCCTCACTTTTATATCCTCGCTGTTTCTGCTCGTACACTGAAAGGCCAAATCACCCCCCCCCTCATCACCCTCCACCTTATTTACTGATGCTTCTCTCTTTTCTTTTCTCCTCTGTTCTTCTCTTTTCTTCTCCTCGGCTGCCATGTTTCTTCTCTTCTCTGTTTTTGTATCATTTCTTTTCTGTCCTCAACCCATTTTCTTCCTTATCATCCTCTTCCTCCCACTTATCTTCCTCCTCCCTCTGCTCGCTCCCCCCATCGCTCCCCTCTTTTCTTCCCTCTCAGCACCTTTCATTGCTCTTAACGACGTACAGCGAATACATCAGCCTCACTAATTAACTCATAAATCATCTCCTCTGAGCTCAAACGTCTGTTGGGTTCAGATTGTAGTGTTTTTAATAACGAGCCGTGTGCGTTTGTCCTAAATGAAAATGTTTCTGGTTCACAGAGAGTCATTGATGAAATCCTGCAGAACATTAAAATTTAATTAAATTATAAGACCCGTCAGTCATTTTGACAGTAACTTACTTTGGATCCATAAAAATGTCATTTAAAAATCAGTCTGTGATTAACAATTTCAAACTTTAAAATGTCTCCTCTGCTGTGACTCTACGATACAAAAAGGTTCAATAAAGTTTAGATTGTAAGTTAAACTAACAGCTGTTTGTTAAAACAGTTTCAACATGAACACTTTTCATCTGCGGCTGCTGAAGAACCAGAGTTAATATAAATAACATGCTGCTCCTTCAGTGTTAAACCTTCACTGTGTTTCTGATTGTTGTCGTTATTATCCAGCTTGTATTAAAGACACAGGAACAATACGACTCTGAGGAAACGTACGATGGCAAGTCAAACTAAATGCTGATGACGGGGCAGTTATTCTTATGGTAAAAAAAAGGAAAGAACTGGTAGCTGACGCTGGTAGTGAGTCATGTGACAGGAGCCTGAGGAATCATTAACAAAAAGACTCGATCTGCAGCAGTTGAGTCTACGTCTTTGTTTTCAAAAGTGTGAACGGCAGGTTTATCCAGGGAAAACGTAGCGGTGAGGATGTCGCCTTAAACTCCACAAGTTGATGGTGAAAGGATCGAATGTGCACATTTGTTTCTGCTGGAGGTCCCGTTCACGTTCCTCAGAGGAAACTCGTGTCGAAGCTGCGTTTTCTGTGTTTCTGCGTCCGGCTGATTCAGTTGAATCGTCTCTGAAGTCCTGACAGAGACGAGTGGAGCAGGAGCTCGGTGTAGGGTTTGGGATCCACGCTCATATTTGAAGGAACGTGTGAACATGATGCTCGTCATTATTTCACTTCATCTGCTGCCGTCTCTCCTCTCTCTCCCTTTAGCTCAGTTTCTGTTTTCACTCTGAAATCTAAGTTTTCCATCAGATCGAATCCAAAACACATCTTTGAGGAAAGCTTTTTAATAACTCCGGTTCTCAGTTGTTCTTTTAATCTGTTTCTTTTTACAAATCAAACACTTACATTCATAAATCATAAACTATTCCTGGGGGATGATTTTAATTTTGTATTATTGAGAGATTTTACTTGCCTCTGTCTTGTCTTATAATAACCTATTTTAATTTTGTTCTGAAAGTGCTTTATAAGTTTAGTTTTATATTCATATGATATAATATAATATAAATAAGCTGAAGGTCTGTTCCTCTCTCTCCTCAGGTGATGCAGCGGCCTGACGAGCGAGCGAGTCCCACTTGAACTCCTCCCCTCCCTCCCTCCCCCTCCCCGCCCCCTCTCCTCCTCCCCCGACCCTCCGAGCCTCAGCGTCTTCATCCCACCATGAACCTGCTGTGTCGCGGGCGCCTGAAGCTGCTGGTGGCGTCTCTCACGGCCGTGGTCCTGCTCACCTGGCTCTACCTGCTGGCTGGAAACCTGGAGAGTGAGTATGAGCAGTGGTGATGATGAGGAGGAGGATGATGCTGATGATGATTCAGCGTTTCCTACCACATGTTGGTCATGATTCAGTCCAGTGTGGCTAAAAGTGATTTATAATAAAAGAGCTGAGGTTTGGGTCAGTCGCAGGAATCCAACCGACTCGAACAGAAAACATCAATTATCAGAAGTTTTGAAGAGACTCAGATCCTCATCTCTTCAATCTGAAATTTAAATTCATGTTTTAAACACATGGAGACAATTTTCTCTTCAGTTGGATTTTTCTTTCTGGAATTGGGAGGCTTCGTCTGCGGCCACAACAGCCGAGGTCAGTTCAGAGGATTCAGCCTCACTGACGCTGTTTGCTGGAAGAGCTTTAATAACACACACACACACACACACACACACACACACACACACACACACACACACACACACACACACTTTGACTGAGCTTATTTGTCGTATTTTATTCAACTTAAAAACATAAAGGAGACATATTCCGCTCATATTCAGGTTGATAACTTTAATTAGTGTTCTGACTGGGAAATGTTTTCATGCTCTAATGTTCAGAAAACACATCGCTGTCCTCAGACTGTCCATCGCTGCTGCTCCTCTTTTCAGCCTCTGTCTCAAACACTTGGTTTTAGCTCGTGTCTCTTTAAGACCCCCCTCCTGACCTGATTGGCCTGCTGGTCCACTCTGTTGTGATTGGTCAACCACTTCCATCAGAGGAAATATCGGCCTCTGCTCTCGATTTACCTGAGGCAGGATGAACCTGCAAATGTTTTGCTACAGTTTCTGGGTTGAACTACAAAACGAGAAAAGGTCGAGATTTGTTTTTTCTCGTTTTGTCCAATCAGCTGTGACGTATATACAAACCTCAGTGTGTTAAAAAGACCGTGAAACTATTTCCAAGTTAGTTTCACCAGCTGCTGTGAGAATAATTCTGGATTTTATGATACAAAAACTAAATAACAGGCTGAGGAAACAAAATACATAATTTGTCTTCGGAAACTGACTGAAATCATAGTTTTCCCTCTTTTCTTTTCTCTTCTGTGGATTCTTTACAGAACATGTTCTGCCAACGAGCCACTTTGACCATTAATGACATGTTCTTGCATCCAGAGGTTTCACATCATCAGAGTGAAGTACAGTTGGAAGCTGCAGCTCCATTTCTGTCTGTTCTGGATGTCTTCTCAACAGAAACTGTCCATTTTCCAAACTTTTGAAAAAACTTCTCTCCTCTACTCCCGTCGGTTTTATTTTTTCATCTTTGACGAGTCGACAGAAGCTGAAACTGTAAAAAAGGATTAAACAAATCAGGAATCAAACATGAGTTACTAACTTCAACCTAAAAAATACAAAACGTGTTTTAATCAATAATGTTGATCCAAAAGGTTCCTAAATTTAGAAACATGAACTAATGATTTCTCTACCCTCCAGAAGTTATTTGAACTAACCTCTCCCGATACTCTCTGGGGCCTCCGCACATTATCAAGTTTTTTTTTGCCGCGCGTAAGAAAGAGTTAAGGGGTGACCAGCAGGGGGCGTCTGTTTTCAGACGTCTGTCATGAGACAGCCGTGATTTGCTGATTGGTTTCTGATGAGACGAACATCCTCTCTCTCTGATTGGCTGCTGCACACTCGACATGGCTCCGTCCTCAGTGGAATCTAAAGGAAGTCGTTAGTGCTTCTGACGCATCATTAACTTCACAACGTAATAACCAGTTAAAGTGTGGCTTCACATAAAGGGGACATCATATTTAACCACACACACACACACACACACACACAGCTCAGTGATCGCCCTCCCTCCCTCTCCGTGTGTCATGGGCAAACACGACAACACGCCACCACCTCAGTTCAGCTCGGGTCTGCGTCAAACACAAGCTGCGATCAGCCTCAGGAGGTTTTTAATGAATCATCAGTGAACAGCTCGTAAAGTTTTCAGCTCACGATTTGAAGAAGCTCATAAAGACTGATGGACTGGAACGTAACCTGTTGTCAGCTTCCTGTGGGAAGTTAAACTGTCCTCACACGTCAGTGACTCTGAGATAAATCACCTGTGAACCCGACAGGAAGTGACATCAGACGACACCCGGGTTATTAAACAACACATTTATGATTTGACGCTGAACGTGATCCTCAGACATTAAACTGGATCATTTCTGACTCATTTCTTCACACCTGACGTGTCGTTTTTAAATCCAGGTTACTTTGCCTTACCCATAATCCCACTGGTTGGACTCATGTTTCCTGGTCATGAACACACACGCACGCACGCACACACACACACGGTGTGTATCAGCTTCAGCTGTGTGTTGATGGAGTTTGTTACTTTGCTTCAGAAATAAACCACAGATCAGGTTCTAGTTTCTCTCCAGTTTCGTCTGACACCTTCGTTCTGTCTCGGCCGTTTCACGTCTTCAGAATGATTTCTACACTATATATATATACATATATATATATAAACACACACACACAACACACATCACTATACACAGTTATCCAAAGTACATTTCTGTTCTTATAAAAAAAAAACCCAGATCATCTCAACTCTGATTTGATCAATGACTCAACAGTATAATACAATATAAAATAATAAACTTCATTAGTATAACTGTTTTGATATAATATTTAAGTTTGTATAATCCTATACAATAAAAATATAGCAACCTCACAATAAAAGACAAATAAAAAACTAAAGTAAAGGTTTGGTTACTTTTTCCTTCACTAACATAAAACTGCTTCATTGTTTAATACAATGTTTTGTGTTGTCTGCAATGATACATGAAGTATAATTCACAAAAAATATTAGATTTAAAAAACGTTCTTCTATGGAATCTTCTCTTTTTTATTTTTACTTCACCACAGACGAAGGGGTGAACATTCCCAGCATGCCTCACTCCTCAGCTGTGGGCCAGCTGCTGCTCTGCGGAGAGAGAGAGAGAGAGAAGGTGGGGGGGAGGGAGAAGACAGAGAGGAGGAGAAGCTGAAGAGAGGAAGGGGAGTCGAGGAGAGAAAGAATGAAAAGAGGGAGGGGAGGCAGGGTGGAGGTAAAAGAGAGAGATGGAGAGAGTTAGAAAAGAAAGAAAGATGATAAATGTAGAGAAAGACAATCGGTGAGTCAGCAGCGGATTAATCCAGAAACAGTTTCACGTCGTCGTGGCTCCAACAAAAGAAATCCCTGCTCTGCAGAGGAGACAATCTACTTCCTGTTTACATCACATGACAAGTTTAGCCGAACAGTCATGTGACATGTGTTCAGGTGCTTTAATGTGGACGACAGTTGTTTTAGTTTCTTGACTCTGAGGTCGGATGCAGCAGGTGAACAAATGTAGAGGTGTATTAATTGATGACCGTCTCTCCGCCTCCTCCTCAGATGGCCGCTCCCTCCTCCTCGCTCCCTGCCTGGCCGACACGCCGGCGGCTCAGGTCCTGGAGCGAGCCGTCCTGGAGTCCCGGGTCCGAGAGGTGGAAGAGGAGAACCGACAGATCCGGCTGCAGCTCAGCCAATCGCAGGGCGCCGCCGCCCAGCAGCCGGACGGGAACTACGCTAACCAGCAGTGGGGGGCGTCGGCAGACACGGGACCTGAGGACGGGGACAACACAGCGGAGGAGAAGAACAACCACACGGAGTGTCCTCGATCGCCCCCCGTCCAGAAGTGTGAGGTCAGCAATCAGGAAGCATGACGTGACACAGATGTTACTGTTCATACAGATGTGATGATGTCAGTAGTTCACATGTGATGTTCATGGTGACGCTGAAACAGGAAATGACTTATGAAAGATGAGTTTTCAACTGCTCACAGCTCAGAGTGGAGAAGTGACGTCATATCGCACGTGTGTGAGAAGTGAAATATTAAAACTACACATCAGAGAGTCGAGTGAAACGTTTTCAAGAAGTTTCTCAAATCTCTAAAATGCCGACATTTAATCTGAGGTTTCATCTTTTTCCGTCCGTGTCTGCAGCTGATCCACGTGGCGTGCGTCTGTGCCGGTCACAACGCCACCAGAGACGTGGTCACGCTGGTCAAGTCCGTCCTCTTTCACCGGTGAGTGTGTTCCTCATCTCTTTCTTTTCTTTTCTTTTTATTTCTTTGAAACAGACGTTGAGATGAGTGAAACTTTGAAAATCCTAGAAGCAGCAGAACAAATCGAGATGTTATTTTGTGTCCTGGTTATTACTGATGTCATATTTTCAGTGCTCAGGACTCAGTGGATTTATTTGCGGAGGAGATTTCAGGGTCGAATAGTTGTTTTCTGGATTTTCTTTCACTCAATTCAGCTCCGCTCACATGGTTTTGTTCCTTTTCAGAAGCTTTAAAAGATTTAAATTTCACTTTAGTGACGTTTTCCTATATTTGACCTCAGCTGCAGCTGCTCTGTCGATTAGATTTGTCGTATTTTAAACATATTTCAGGCCTTTCATGGGATTTTATTATACAGAACATCCACATATTCTCTATAAACTAGGAGGAACAACTAAAGATGTAACTCTCAACAGTAACCAACGACCTCTTTCTTCTGCGCACGTCTGACACGTCTTTTTCTTTCTGTTTCTCAGGAGAAATCCGCTGCACTTTCATTTCATCACAGACACAGTTGCCAATCGTATCCTGAGTTCCCTCTTCAAGTCCTGGATGGTCCCGTCTGTACAAGTCAGCTTCTACGACGCAGACGAACTCAAGGTAACAGAAGACGACGCACACACACACACACACACTCACACACACACACACACACACACACACACACACACACACACACACACGTACGCTGCCGCTCGGTGTTCACACAAACTGGGTCAAAGTCAAATCCCACGTTTACCACATCATAGTAAGTCTGCAGCATCGAGCTGATAGGATACAGAGACAGAGGAGCTTCACCTCCGAAAAAGATCAGAGTCAGAGAAATCAGGACTGAGACATGTTCCATGATTCTAAACCAGGAGGTCAGTGCGCGAGTCTTTG